>NC_133466.1:31072500-31372500 GCF_048565385.1 Saimiri boliviensis | reverse complement strand
TAAAATGAAAGCAAAGAGGTATTAGGACAAGTGAGTAACTCAAATGAGGGATGAAATGCCAAATTTCATAAACTCTGACTATCACAGTCAAATCACATGTTGACATTTTATTTATACTTTAAAGTTAAATTTTCTTTAATGTTATTTAATATTGATATTTTATGTGAAATAACATCTAGATAAAATTAGATTTTCAACATTAGTGAAATTATTATGTAAACTAATTATTACACAAACTTTTGTTTATATTATTATAAACTAATTATTATATAAACTTTCATTCATATTATTGGACTAATTATTTTATAAACTAATTACTATGTAAACTTTTGTTCACCAAATATATATTGATTACATTCTACGTACATGTGAAGTTTGAGACAACATACTCATACTAAGTTAACTTAAAAAACATACTGTTATTGTTTTCAAAATCCAGTTTTGCAGTCTCCTAGTACAATATACAAATACATTACCTACATTTATAAAGTTTTCTGATGTGTTGAAAACTATGTCATCAACATTATGATTCAAATTGTTTATAAGCTTTAAAAGAAAAAAATAACAGTATTATAACAAATGATCTTTGAAGTTCCATGAAAGACAACATGCATTTGTATTCCTTTTCAATACTGAAAATTCCATATCAGTCAATGTACTATTTAGTAATACACTTCTAAATAATCTAAATTTCACACTACCATTAGTAACCGATTTTTTTCATTTCAAAAATACATATTTATTTATAACTTTTTTCAAAAAACTAATGTATATTATATTTCATAATAAAATCATGTCTAGTTTGAATTGTATTAATGGTCAGTAAATCTTCCCTTTGAGACAATGAATGATTATTTAATAAGATAAGGATGGTCAATAATTTAAATTCAAAGACTTTGTACATTGATTGATCTTCCAGATAAAATACTGTTAATCCTAATGATTTCCCATAGGTTGATTTTCATTATAATATTGTGTGTTACACATTTAGGTATTATATTCACAATAATAACTAAGGAACCACTCTTGTTCAGTAGGTTAACCAAATTAACTGAGCGCTATAGATTATTTCTAGCTGTAGATTGGAACATCTTACTACTACTTGAGGTAGAGCCCTTCCTTGGGCAAAATTATGACATAGGTCTCATAATCATTGTCCTTCTTGCAAGCTCCTATAAGTCTACTGGCCCACCTCACTGATGCTTGTGATAATTCCCCCAGGTGGCCAGCTCTTCCTTACTATATTTTGGATGCACAGTGCCTAACCATAGTGTCCCTCTTTGCAATGTTTCATCCTTCAAACTTACTACTCTCCCTTGTATAAAAATTTACTCTACTTTAAGAATTAGTTGTCACCTTGAATGAAAGTTGATAGCTAAATAATATTAATAAATTTATCAAATTGTTCTAAAATTATGGAATTATGTCTTATGAGGGTATTTATATTCTAACTGCAAACAATTCAGATAAATGTCTCGAGCAGTGAAATATCAAAGAATGGTATGAAAATATCTTTAAAAATTGATCCTTTTCTATATTTCTAGATAATAGGACCTAAACACCTGTTTCATTTAAAATTATATCAATTCATATTCTTCATCATTTAGTGTAATATTTAATCTGTTGGTATGTTAACCCTGAAATGAGACTATATAATGAGATTCAGCAATTTGTAACACCAAATACATATATATGTACTCTCATGTATTTTTCTAAAAGTTGGCTTCTAAATCAGGAATAAAGTGTAAATTTCAGGTCCTGATTAATTTTTAATCATTTTTTACATTGTGGTCATTGAGTGAATGATTTAATGGTAGGGGACCCTGGTATCTCAATATGTTTATAGGTGATTTTATAGATACAAATTAATTATAATATAATTGGGCCTGAATTTCGTATTTCACAGAAAATATATCACTAAGATAATATTTTATATTAGAAAACATGCTCCTTTTATTACTAATTTCCAGGAAGATTTGAGGATTGAGAAATATATTTCATAGGGACCAATATGATTATAAATTATTTACTATTTTCCTATACCTGGTGTTGGAAAAATACAGTTATGTTTCCAATAATAATTATAACTTAGTTTCATCCCATGTTTATCCTGCCACCCTCCCTTATATTCTTAGTAGATAAATAAAATAGAGACCAAAACAGAGTTTTTAAATCAATAATATGGGAACATTTTGTTGCCCTTAAGAAAACAAATCAGTGAAAGTATAATAATTCATTATATAGATCTTAATATTATTTTTAAAATTGGAAATGGTGCATTAACTACACCCCCATTCTATAATACTAAGCTTTAAAACCTTGTAGCTAAAGTGTTAAATATCTCCCTGTTGCTGTTGAGACCATACACTACTATTCCATGGTATCCACCCTCAATCTTCACTTGTCAAGATAAGGGTAATCAATCTCAATTCCCCATAAAATGTAATTTCCATTAGAGACAAGCAATAAACACTGCCAATTTCTTGGTAGCTTTGGACTTCTATAAAATAATCTCCTTTAAAAGAGACCAGGGAAAAATACTTTATTTTACCACTGAGATACTGATATATAGAAGCAGAAAAAGTCAATTTATCTTCTTATCTTATTGAGATTCCTATAATTAATGTGTTTAGTCTTTCTTTTTTTTTTTTTTTTCCCAAAGGCTAAAATAGAAGTCAATGTAACTTGCTGAAGGGAAGGAGCAGTAGCCTCCACAAAGGAGAGGCTATTAAAATCATAATCTACATAATCTGGCATGTGTCCTAAAATCACTAAACAAGGCTAAAGAAGTTCACGATTTCAAAACATTGTCACTAATATCAGATTGAGTAAAATACTCTGTGTGGGATATAAGTTATGGCTTATATTTTACTAGTGAGTATAAAAACTGCAATTCAAGGCAACGTTTTTACTCTTTCTTCCCAAACATCCAAAAAGCAAGAAGTAAGAACTACTCCTAAAAGAGTATTCAAATGCTGTTAACTTGTAGTCATATTGTCATACATGGATGTCTACCACGTTAATTGCTGGTGACTTTCTAAAACATGAGTTACCACTTTTTTGTTGCCATGTTTGATGTTTTACTTTGCTTTCAGGATAATCTCACATGGATGTCAAGAAATGGCACTTCAATCTTCACTTAAATGGCCTTCACTGAAGTCTTCACATGATTTTAACACAATCCTGTGTTAAATCTCTCATGTGTCTCTTTCCTTTTATTTCATTCGTGATCTTCAGACATGTTACTCTTTCTCGTGCACTGTTCTTCCAGCCTATTAACTTTAATGTCGCCTGCAGGACTCATCCCCGTTGCCTCCTCCATTTAACACTCAGACCTTGGCTGAGAATTTATTTGTTCTATTTCAAATTTCCTCCATTGTATGTTTTATGTAGTCTCATTTAGTATTGCAGCAGCCTGTTGACAGCCTCTCTTATCACCTTGTGAATTCCTCCAAGGCAAAGATTGTATTTTATTCATCATATTACTCAATGCTAGCTTTATAGTTTGCACCTTTGCATGCGAAAACTCATGCTTTCTAAATTAAAACTTGGACAAACATTCCAGAAAAACCAAAACAAGACACTAAGAACAGGTAGAATTAAAACATTGTGTTAGACATTGAAATTGATATTATTGAATAGAGATTTTAAGGATAATTTGATATGTTATTTGAAGTGTTTTTTTTTTTTCTCATTTCTTCCAATGTGTTCATTTGGAATGGATTTCACTGTTGTCAGAAGAGTAAGTTTTGTTTACACATGTTTAATTGTGTCATTTTAAAGCAAATTTATTCAAATACATGAAGAATATATTTTCCTTAATATAATAACTATATGTAATACAAATCTTTTATACTACTGTTAGTTTTCTTTTTTTTTGTTTGTTTCTTCACTATCAATGTTATATAGAGCTTGCAAAAGGCAAGATTTATTTGCCATAAACCAGTTAGTATTAATTGTTATGGGAATGGTGAAAAGCAAAATGGTCTTACATTTATGAACTAGGATATATAGCACAATGCTGAGCAAAAAAGTAAATGATGGTTACCAAGTCCCATAGAACATTTATAGTTTAATTATTACATATTATAATTTTCCATAAAACTATCTGTTTAGATATTTCTCTTCTCCACTAAGCACATACCACTTTAATATCTAAAACCTTGATGTTTTCTGTGGTTATTATTCCTAGAACAATATCTGGTAAAACAATGGGTTATAAAATAGTGTTAATTATATTAGTCAAAATTCAATTGTATCAGCAAAGTTATATAAAAAATGTTAGAAGGTGAGTTGAATTGTGGATTTGCAAATAAGGTGAATGTTCACATTATTACAAGAAATAACTCAGAGAGCAAAAGATCCTAAAGGATTAACTCAACCAACAGATTGTATCATTCAATATTTATAAATACATTTCAAATTTATTAAATATTTCAAATGTTAATGGAAGAAAACATATTCTGAAAAATTTTGTTTATTTTACTTTAAGTTACTCCTAAATCTCTTAAACTTATATAACTATATTTCCTTCTAGGAATTTACTTATTAATCAAATATACTCTTCCCCAATCTGTAATATCAAATGATGATACCTTTTTACAAAGAAAAGCAATAATGTTCTAAATGACCATCCAAATTAAATTTAATTTTGTAGAATATAAAACCATGCTGTTTACATACCATGTAGATAATTTCTCCTTGTATCATTTTGTAGAATATAAAACCATGCTGTTTACATACCATGTAGATAATTTCTCCTTGTATCATTTTAACAACAAAACTATTATTATATAATATTGTCATAAATACTAATTCACGAATTATTCCTGAGAGCACTACTCCAAAGAAGAAAATATTATAACATGCCTGCATATACATACATGTATTAGTATAATTATATAAAATTTAAGTTAATATAGTACAGTAGTATCATATATATACAGATGTATGAGAAAGAGAGAAAAAGGGAGATATTACAAATTACCTGTTTCCTATCACTAAAAACATAGAGGTGGAGTATGGTTTTTCCTTTTATTTTCAAGTATAAAATTATATTTGGAAAGCAAAAAAAAAAACCAAATTTCTCCCTTCTGGAGTTCCTTTATTTCAAGATTTTCTTTAGAAATGTAAGAATTCTGTATGTCTACAAAAAAGTATATTTTTTTTAGAATAACAATTAAAAATACTTTCTGTCTTATTTCCAAAGTCTGAAATACAGGTCTGGTTTATTTACTGTGTTAGAAAATGCACCACCTACTTTACTTAAGAGGTAGGGAAAAATGTCTCATATATTTTTGCCAGCCTTTCAAGATATAAGTTGTTCAGTATCATGGCATATGATCTGTGGCAATTTCTTCAGGGAAGCTCATTCTTACAGTATAAAAAAAATCTATTTTAAAGATAACTTTGTGTATGAGAGCGAACATTTCTTCAAAGAGCCAGGAAGCTTAGAAGAGGAGATAAAATGGAGACTTTCTTCTCCTTTGAAGACACAATTGTGTATTCATGCCAGTTGTTCAAGTGTATTTTGCAAATCATTACATGTCATCAAGACTGTTTAAGATAATTCAATTGTATCTTATCAAATTATCACTATAATGTTCTATACCTTTCTCTTCAGTATAAGCAAATGATTAGTGATGAAACTCCACAAGATAATTTTCTGTTTCATTCATTAAAGAAGGGGTGAAGCCAAAAGTCAAATGGTGACTAGGAGAATTAGTCAGTCCAATCAAGTTGGTAACTGTTCTTCACATTATTGCTTATTTATTATGCCTCATTTTCTAAGTTACTGGATTTCTTTCTTCTCCCTCTCTCTCTTCCTTTACCTCTTAATCTTCTCATCCCACTGCCTGCATGGAATTTCTTTCTAATGAAATCCAAAACCTAATATTTTTCCTTCATAGTATAATTTTATTGCATGATTTCTAAATTTCCTCAGTACATTTCTAAAACAAATTCTAGGCATATGACTTCTATTTGTACCACATTAAAATCTTGCACTAAGTCAAATATGGTATGTTCAAAGGAAATTAAACTAATATTTATTTAGTATTTTCAATGCCAAGTATCATCTTCGTTACTGTCATCTTTGTCTTCAATATCATCATCATTGTGATCATCATACACCATTCCTTTAATGATGTAAATCTGGCTTTATTCAGTTTACAAAGCAATTCTGTGAAGCAAGTAATATCATGTTAATTTTGCTGATCAGAAAAATGAGAATCATAGAGGTTAACTGATCTCTTTAATTAATTAACCCCCCAATTAAATGACGGGTTAACATTTAAATCTGCATTTGTATGTCTCAAACATTGAGATTCTCTCACTATTCCGTCTCAAAACAAAGTATTTGGAAGGTCAATTTAAAACACATTTTTAAAAATGTTTCATCAATTATACCTACTATTCAAACCCTGTGCTTCCAACAAGGACTAATTTATGATAAAATATTCTATGATTCATCAGGAGAGAGAGAAAAAATATATATCCTTTCTCTGGATTCCCCAAAACAATATCATCCATACATATGTTACAAATTTTGAACATATGGTGCTGTGGCTCAAGCCTGTAATCCCAGCAATTTGGGGGGCCTAGGAGGGCAGATCACCTGAGGTCAGGAGTTTGAGACCAGCCTCGCCAACATGGTGAAACCTTATCTCTGCTAAAAATACAAAAATTATCCAGATGTGATGGGGCATGCCTGTAATCCCAGCTATTAGGGAGGCTGAGCAGGAGAATCGCTTGAACTCAGAAGGTGGACACTGCAGTGAGCCCGGATGGTGCCACTGCACTCTCGTCTGGGAAACAGAGCAAAACTTCATCTCGGAAGAAAAAAAAAAAAAAATGCTGAGCGTGGTGGCGGGTGCCTGTAGTCCCAACTACTCGGGAGGCTGAGGTGGGAGGATCGCTTGAGCCCAGGAGTTCTGGGCTCCAGTGTGCTATGCTGATCGGGTGTCTGCACTAAGTTCGGCATCAATATGGTGACCTCCCGGGAGCAGGGGACCACCAGGTTGCCAAAGGAGGGGTGAACCGGCCCAGGTCGGAAACAGAGCAGGTCAAAACTCCCATGCTGATCAGTAGAGGGATAGTGCCTGTGAATAGCCACTGCATTCCAGCCTGGGCAACATAGCTAGACCCTGTCTCTTAGGAAAAAATAAAAATAGTAAAAATAAAAATAAAAAAAGTCAACTTGTAATTTTCTTTCTAGTAACCTTGATGACAGCAATACTAGAATATCAGAATATGTAACTGCAACCCAGAAGCGAATTGCCTAACATGTAAGTAGATAAGCACTTGAGTGACGCTGTGACCCTTCCTGCATAGCAGAGGTCCCACCTCTGGGTTCCTCGGGCCTTTCTCAGCTGGGAATATGTTGATAATTTACATTGATCAATGCTTTGTGGGAAGGCTGGGCACTATTAAAGAATGGCATGCACCATTCACTTGTACATTTTAGCGCTTGCCTAGTTCACCCTTAGTTAACTGACTTGATCTTAATTATTTGAAGGCATGAACCAGATAGTTTTCCTCTTTCCCTCACTCCCTCCCTCCCTCCCAACACCCCTTCCTATTTCCTTCCTTCTTCCTCCCTCTCTTTTTCCTTCTTTCTTTCCTTTCTTCCTTCTTATTTTCCTTCTACTTATTTTCTAATATCACCCTTTTTATCTAGTCCCTTTGGCCTCCCCTCTAAACAAGCTAAACCTATGTACTACGTGCAAACTAAGTACACAGCAGTTATTTCTCATTGGATTAAATGAATTCAACATAAGTAACAGTAGGAGCTGAGCTAAAATTTATAGATTGGTCCATTTTTCAACAGACGATTTTTATATACACTCATCAATAAGCCAAATTTGGTTCCAAATTAAATGTCCAAATTGATTGCTTTCAGAACCTTAAACCATGCCCTGTACATTACCTGCATTGTCTGGCACATCGTATGGTCTAATAAGTATTTGCTGATTGTCGAGAAAAGTTGGAAGAAATAATTTTCAATCTTGCCCACTTAATAATGTATTTAATTTTCTACTGTATATATAACATATCTCACACACACACCCCTATGTGTGTGTGTGCGTGTGTGTGTGAGGCATAGAAAGAAATGTGACTTCTCAAAGGAAAATATATTTGGAAGAAAATTCAAAATTTCAGGTATGCATTGAGAGTGGATTGACCATTTCGAATATATAATTTGTTAGTTGAGCATTAAATAATCTTAAGGAGGAGATTAATCCAAGACAATGTATATATAAAAAGTTTAGTTTCACAAATAAACACAGAAAGAGTAGCAGTGTGATCTGTCAGTCACAGACATCCGTCCACTGGTGGTAATGAGATTCTGGCATAAATTAACTACATAAATTAAATACATGAATGAACTGGAAGCTAATTTAACAACATTGTTCAAATTATCTTAAGTTTTATTTGCCTTTTTAAATTTTTTAAAATGAATATTCTCCATTATAATATCCGATTTCTGTATGGCAGAATTACAAGAATGATAAATAGCATGATTTCTCATAGCCATATATTTATTCAAAGGGTGTTCTTATATAGGATTTTTATGAGTTATTTCGAGAATAAGAACTTTTATGCCATTAACTAGGATTTAAATCCTTGTGTTCTAATGTCGAAAATATTTAAGAAAGGTAAAAGTCTACATTCTTTTTCTATATTTAAAATAAATACAGCACTGTGGAAATTACAGAGTTTTTGCTTCCTAAGGGTATGCTTACATGATAGATCAATAGAGCTAGCTTTAAAAATCTCTATCAGTATATGAAGTAGTTGTGATGAAAATTCCCTATTGCTGATAACATACCAACAAAACTGTCAAGTAGCCAAGGATTCAAAGAAATAATAGTCACGGCCAGGATTAGCACAAAAGGGCTATTGTAATAATGGAATCCATAACTTATATTCAGCCTCAAGATGTATGGATTAGTGATGAAAACTGCTGATCATACCACATGAGCAGTTTTCCTGATGAGAATCATTGTTATCCACAAATGAGAAAACGCTTTATGTCTGTAAGAGCCAAGGAATGCAGTACAGTCTGAATTCTGTAGTAAGTGGGGCTGGAATGTGATCAGGACTCCCTTCTTTGGACATCCTTCTTGTTTACCTTCCTAGCATGCCTCTATTGCATTGATGCCTTAGGTAGGATTGGTTCTACAAACACTGCCATTGCATTTTTAAAAGAACTCAGTTCTTAATTCACATGGATGATCTTCAACATTGTTTATAAGCTGAGGTGGACTATTTAGGCTGTTCTCTGTGAATTAAAATGGAAAGAATCAAGAAGTATCCATTTACATTTACTTAAGCCACATTTATTTCTAACATTGTCCTGCCTTTAAAGAATATAGTAGACAATAGGAAAAAAAAAGTTACTTGATCTTGAAAACTAGAATATAAGAAGATAGCATTGAATAATGAAGGCAAGAGGAAACTTTTGGAGGTAATAGATACGTTTATAGCATAAACTGTGGTGATGTCTTTATGAGTGTATACTATCTCCAGACTCACCTAGTTGTGTACATTAAAATATGTACAGCTTTGTGTGTGTCAATTATAGGTCAATACATTTTTTTTTAAAGAAAATAGCATGGATAAGGACACTAGCCATGTCTGTATAACTTGAGGGGAGATTCAAGGTTCCATTTGTCACCAATACACAATCTATCGCCTTGCCTCTTTGACATACTTCGGCCATACTGATTCCATCTCCTACCTTTATCTCCAAATAGGTAGAAGAATGATGAACAGATAATTAATGGATACATAGGTAGGTAGGTAGGTATGTTGTTAGATAGATGATAGATAGATGATATATAGATAGATACATAGATAGATAGATAATTGGTTGAGGATAAGGCAGAAAAGAAAGTTTCTTCTTTTTGCTTTACACATGAGCACAGAAAAAGTGGTCAGCTTCCCTGAATCTTATTTAAAGGAACAGATATTTTACAGCTCAAAGCTAATAATGCTTCCTTGGTTGGAAGAAAGAAATGGGACCTTGAAAGTTCAATAAGGCCGGGCGCGGTGGCTCAAGCCTGTATTCCCAGCACTTTGGGAGGCCGAGGCGGGTGGATCACGAGGTCGAGAGATCGAGACCATCCTGATCAACATGGTGAAACCCCGTCTCTACTAAAAATACAAAAAATCAGCTGGGCATGGTGGCACGTGCCTGTAATCCCAGCTACTCAGAAGGCTGAGGCAGGAGAATTGCCTGAGCCCAGGAGGCGGAGGTTGTGGTGAGCCGAGATCGCGCCATTGCACTCCAGCCTGGGTAACAAGAGCGAAACTCCGTCTCAAAAAAAAAAAAAAAAAAAAAAAAAAAAAAAGTTCAATAAGGGGGCTGGACGCTGTGGTTCATGCCTGTAATCCTAGCACTTTGGGTGGCTGAGGAGGGCGAATTGCCTGAGCTCAGGAATTCGAGACCAGCCTAGGCAAGGTAGGCTAGACTTCGTCTCTACACAAAATACCAAAAAAATCAGCTGTGTGTGTTGGCATGCCCCTGTAATCCCAGCTACTCAGGTTGTTGAGGCAGGAGAATTGCTTGAACCCAGAAGACAGAGGTTGCAGTGAGCTGAGATCGTGCCACTGCACTTCAGCCTGGGCAAAAGAGTGAGACTGTCTCAAGAAAAACACATGATCGAAAAAGAGGAGGAAGGTGGCTACATTCTAAAATTCTCTACTTTGTCTTTTTTTACCTTGGACATGTTTCCATGTTTAGAAGATAACTAAACTGTCCCTGCACAGATGTTACAGGCATTTATATGTGATTAACTTTAGGTTTTGATGGAAACATAGATCAATCTTATCTAAATATAGATTATTCATGTAATAATAGAGATCCTGTTATTTTAGGGTGATACCTAACAGCATGTGCATTGTGGAAGGTAAGGTACGACAAGTCATTCTAAATGTTTGCTTTGCTGAGAGAGCTCTTATGATCCCTAGATAATATTATACTCTCACTTTTATTTCCTGTAATGCCATGTATGTTTCCATTAGACTATTCATCACAAGTTAATGTGTTCAGTTTTTAAATGTATGTCTTTAATAAAAAAAAAGTCCAAAATCTGTTAGGACAAGGATATTTATTTTTATTTTGCTGCTGTATTGTATAGCAAAAATCTTGGTACATAGTA
This sequence comes from Saimiri boliviensis, assembly GCF_048565385.1. Taxonomy (NCBI): domain Eukaryota; kingdom Metazoa; phylum Chordata; class Mammalia; order Primates; family Cebidae; genus Saimiri; species Saimiri boliviensis. The sequence goes on along the minus strand of NC_133466.1, from coordinate 31,361,335 downwards.
AATGCTCCACCAATAGTTAATGTAATATTGTAACACAATATTACAACCCAATTCATCCTTAATCCAAAATTGAAATATCAGATATCACTTGGAAACAAGATATCTAGGTATTATTTTCCTTCTCCTCAACAACTATTACAATGCTCTTATTTCTATATTTTCTCATAATTATTCATGACATCTTTATTGCCTCAATGCCTTTTATAATTTCTCTGTTGTTTCTATAGAAAGAATTCATCATTTCAAAGCTGCTTCTTACTATAAACTACTATAAACTTCTTACTATAAACTGCATACTTACTTATTTTAATTAATTTTTAGACTTTCATAATCTCTTGGAAGTTGCAATGCTGCCTATGTTTACAATTACTTGGTTGTTACTTTTATTTTAACCTAATTTTTTCAGTCACGAATTTCATTAAACCTAATTATCAGAGATGAGGTTTTACCAGGGCTGTTTTACCAGTTTATAATATTAGGGGAGAAAGTCAAAATCACACATCATTCTGCAATTAAAAGTTCCAGGCCTGGATCATACTTGGCAAGTAACTTTTCAGGTAGTGACTTACAGTAAGTTTTTGATCGTTCTGACTCACTTATATGTAAAGTAAGGTTGAATAAACTTGTACATAAAACACTGTGTCTAATACCTGGAATGTTGTAGAAATTCATATCTTGTGTGTGCATAGGTGTGTATGTGTGCATGCAAACACACACATATATGAATGCAAGTATGTGTATATAATTTCAAAGCTACGTGAAGCTTGAAAGCCTTTTCAAATAACTGAATACTTCCAGGGATTAAAAAAAAATACACATTAGGTACAATGTACACTACTTGGGTGACAGGTACAATAAAATGTCAGAATTCATCACTGTGTAATTTATCCATGTAACTGAAAACCACTTGTACCCCAAAAGCTGTTGAAAGAAAAAAAAAGGAATTGAATACTTGAAATCAATTTATAAGCTAAACCTATTCTTTCATTCGTTAGTTTATCCACTCATTGATTTATACATTCATTCTATAAACACATGTTGATCACCTGCTGTTTCCTTAATTATAATACATACAGCAATAAATAGGCCACCATCTTTGCCTCTGAGAATCTCACAGTTTTGAATTTAGTCAAACATGTTAGCAAATTGTTATAATAATATGGTGTTAGATTGGAATGTGTATCAGGAAGAACTGGTATTATATCAGTTCAGTTTATGAATATTGGGCAGCTTATATTTGAGAGTTAGTAATAGAGAATTAATCAAAGCAACAGCACAAAGAAAATATCTACAGAAAACAATGATTGCGTAATCACGTTTTTCTAGTCTAAAAACCACTTTCTAGTTGTAAGCAAACAGTAAAGTTAAATTAAAATGTATCTTTATTTAAGAATAAATAGATTAAGAGTGTGTACAAGTGTACATATAGGAGTGTGTGTTGTTGTATAACATTGACAATGGTCTATGACAGGAGGAAAATATCTGGTGTTAGTTATGTGAAACTGTTTTCAAAAAATAGCCATTTAAATTAAAAATATCCTTATGAATTGCATTTTCCTTCGTGTGTGTGTGTGTGTGTGTGTGTGTGTGTGTGTGTTGTTTCCATGAACAATGTGAAGAACTGAGGTTGTTTTAAGACACCTTCAAGCATGTGGGCATTATAGTTGCTACATGGAATAAATCCTTCTGTACCAACCTACGTGAAGTTAAATCTGTGTATCTGAGTAGTCCTAGGAAGGTCATGGGTAATTTCCAGAATCTTAAGCATGACTTTACATAATTCTAAAAACCTGATGCTTTATTAGAGTGCTTATCAGCTATGTTATGAAACAAAAAATGATTTCAGAGATTCATAGTAAGCCTATATATAAATTACTGTTCTATCTCTCAGCCTCTGGGTTAAGAGAGAGAATGAGATTAGAACTCCCCAAGTACATACATTGGAGAAGCTGTCTCTGTGATTATTTTTCACAATATTGTCTATGACTGTTTTCTTATTATAGATCCATACAGGAAGAACATAGTTGTGCTAAGCCATGTCACATATTTATAGAAAGAAAATCTCAAGATTCAGAATTTCTTTAAAAAATTCATTTATTATTATGCCAAGCATGTAATTAAGACCTGCCATTATGCTAAATATCATACATAAAAAACTGAGGAATTTCACAGTGAATTAAGAGAGACAGACAAGTAAAGAGACAATGAAAATGCAGGGTGCTGCACACATTTTTGAGGGTTTTAACCAATGAATATGTCCGATTTGGGCATTAGAATAACTCTGTCATGAGAATAAGTAGGTGAACTCATATTAAAATAATAAAACAGAAAGTAAAAAACTGAAATATTGGAAGATTAACAGTCTCCAACAAAAGGAAAATACAAAGAAGCTACAGGCAGCATACCAAGCTAACAACTCAGTCAGGGTTCCTTGGCCCGAGGCAATCAGAGATACTGTAGGGTTATGAAGAACTGAATTCCCTGCAGGGAATCCCTGGATACTAAGGAAATAGGGCAGAGAGTGAGAGGAAGAGTAAGTAAATGCAGCTACTTGTGTTTCCCTTCTGTACACTCAGCAGGCGAAGGTGGAGAAGAGAATGCAAGAGCGGGAAACAGCAAAGAATACAGAAAATGTTTTATTAAATAGATCCCTAAATATTTACAAGATGTGAAGCACTGTTCCTTCCCCCCGACATTCACATCCTGAGCTCATTCTTACTCCATCCGTGGCTGGGTTTATTATTGCTGGTATAAACTCTTAAGGGTAAAAAACTCCAGTTATCAACTCTTTCCGGTCTCAAAGAAGGAAGAAATGTTCAGGCTAAAAATAATATAGTTTTATTTTAAGCACATGAAATAAAGAAGGCAGGAAAAAGTCTTAGCAGCTACACAGCCAGAACTTTTCAAGAAATAGAAACCTATTCTTTGCCTTACAGAATAAAACCCTATAGCCAATAATCAGATGAGAAATGTTCCTAGTGCTCTGTATAAGTGTTCCCAGAAAGGGGCCCCATGCAGATCCCAAGAAAGGGATATTGGATCCATAGAGTAAAATGAAAGCAAGTTTAGTAAGAAAGTAAAGGGATAAAGAATGGCTACTCTATAGGTAGCAGCACACCTTTCTCCCCCCAGGGCTGCTGTTTGCCTATTTTTATAATTATTTCATGATTATGCTAAAACGGGGTGGATTATCTATGCCTCCCCTTTTTAGACCATATAGGATAACTTCTGGACGTTGTCATGGCATTTGTAAACTGCCATGGCACTGGTGAGAATGTAAAGGTGAGGATGAGGTCACCCTCATTGCCCTCTTGGTATTGGTAGATTTTATGTGGCTTCACAAGCTGTTTTCTCAGCCAGGTCTTTGTGAGCTTTATTTTGTGCTGACCTCCTGTTTCATCCTATGACTTAGAATGTGTAACTGTCTAGGAATGCAGCACAGTAGCTCTAAGCCTCATTTTACTCAGTTTCTATTCAAGATGGAGTTGCTCTGACTTAAACACCCCTGACAGAAGCATCTCTCTGTTTCCCTCTTGGTCGTTGTACTCATTCGTTGCACCCTGTCAGAGGGAGTGAGGTAAGTAAGGTAGGTCAGTGCATTTGTTCCAAGGCATCTTTACCATGGGATCACTTTGGGCTGCTGTGAACCTGCATTTAAGGCCCTAACCACATCTGTGTCTTTTTGGGTTCCAAGAGCTAGTAGCTGCTGCCTCCTCTGAACCCTTCTCACCCAGGATGGGAACAGACCTATGGAAATAGATTTGTCTCTTTTTGTTTCCTTTATACCAGGTATATCCTTTGGTAAACATTCTTTTTGTGAAGTTCTCAAATGATTCTAAACTCGTACCAGGAGCCTAATGGAAACATAAGAATATGAGATTCTAAGAAATACACCTAAGATGTTTAATAAATGCAATTTCATTCTCATTTGCTGTACGTATTAGGTTTATGAGGAGATCCAAGACTAATTTCCATGAGTAGTATATTCTATAACAAGCGTTTAGTTAGCAGTCACATACAAAACGTAATAGACTCTTTAACATACGTATGTGATACGGTACGTCTGTTGCCATGGGCTTTGTGTATGTACATCGACTTTGTGACCCCATCTAAATCTCATCTTGAATTGTAACCTCATAATCTATACATGTTAAGGGAGAGACCAGGTGGAGAAAATTGAATCATGGTGTTTCTCCTACCTGATACCTTGTGAAGAACGTGACTTGCTTCCTCTTCACCTTCTGCTATGATTATAAGTTTCCTAAGGCCTACTCAGCCGCACTGAACTGTGAGTCAATTAAATCTCTTTTATTTATAAATTACTGAGTCTCAGGCAGTTCTTTATAGCAGTACAAAAACGGACTAATACAGTACGTGAGTTTCCCTATGTTTTAAGCCTTTTGAGGACAGGTACCAAATCTCACACATAGCTGATACGATAGAATTCGAATATTTGTTCTATGCATGAATGAATGAGTGAATGAATGAATGAACCAATGAATAGATTACTTGAAAGTCAATTGTGCAAAGTAAATGACATTATAAGGTAAAAGGACTGATTTTATGATTAATAGAATGTAGAAAATAGTTATCTATTTTTAGTAAATTTCAGATTTACATCCTAAAGATCTTATTCTTCTTAAATAAAATTTTTGTATTTCAGTGTTCAGATTAGAAACAATTAATTGCTTTTCTATTTTTCTTTTTCTTTGCCCTACCTTACTTATGAAACCAAGACCACATCTCCATGAGAGAAAAGGGACTAACCTATTTTGGAATTGGAATTTGCATTAACTGTTAGTAATGAATATCCTAGTCAAGCCCAAAATTAAGGTCTGAGCAAGGGCACCATATTGAGCCTTCTCTATTCTATTCCTAGATTGCATTGTTATTGATGCCCCTTATATAACAAGAAACATCAACTCTGATTAAGAAGTGCTTTAATCAGAACAACCGCTTATTAAAAAGACAAAAAAGAAAAAAGAAAAAACCTCTAATACAAATATGTCTTGCCAATGTTAAAAATGAAGCAAATTCTTTTGTGTTCAGGGACTAATTTTCATTAATTAACATTGTTAACTCTTTATTATGAACTTAATTCTCTCCTTAATTTCTTTTTACGTTTCTTCCCTTATTAAATAATGCTTGAATGGTTTTTACTAAAATTCATATTCTATTCTTCTTAGACTGTTGGCCCCTTGAGGGAATTGACAAAGAATTATATAACTAGCAAAAGCACCATGTGGAGAGTCAAATTTAAGAAAAAAAAAATCTTGACTTAAGATAAATTGCGGGTTGCCCATAGGAATCTGAAGAAATTGGAGAAAAACTATTGCATTTAAATAACCAGCTGCCTCTAATCCACCCCACTAGCTATTCATCAATGGAAAAGAAATTATCAGAAGAGAGGCAAGGATTGGAAAAGGAGTCTGTTGTTGATAAGATGAAATGATTCTTGTAGAACATAAATCTATCTTGAGGACTTTTCCACTCTTTGCTTTGGTTTCTACAAAAAAAAAAAAAAAAAAAAAATTGGTGTCAGGCAACCCAGATGCTAGAAATTGAAGAAGCAATACTATAATAATCTGTGATTGGGAATGATGAAAGCGCCTGAGCAAAACGACTGTGAACACTAGATGAAGCTAGGGAGACGTGTGAATAAACGCCACAGCCCTAGAGCAAAGCTCATATCCCAGGATGACTTATTAAAAAATGTGTGTATCGAGCTGTAAATAAAATTAAAATTTGGAACAAGTTGCTTATAACGTTATAATGATAATGGTGCTAAGAAATAATATTATTTAAATTACTTTATAATCAGTTAATTTTTACTGTTAGAGGTATCAAAATGTTTTTAAATTAAAGAAAAAGTTCTGTGCATTGCTTTTTCCTAATACTTAATTGAGAAAAGCATTTAATTGGCTTAAACCTGTAAATTTAGTTCCTACACATTAAACATATTGTCTTAATTATGCTTTGGTTTTAGAGTGCTTTAAAAATCTTATTATATATTAAGTGGTAATAATTTTCTTCGAAGCTTTCCCTCTTCAACTTAAATTTCTATCCATAGCAATAATTTTATTGTTAGAAAGTTATTGCCAAATCAATTGAACTAAGTGATTAGTGAATTTCCAGACATATCAGTACATTGAACTACCTCAAAAATATCTTATAATTTCCTCTCAATCTTAGTCAACACACTGCTCTTCTGTAATATGAAATATAACGATTCCTTGTTCTGAATGATAATTAAAGTAACCTTAATTTAGAAAAGGTAATAATGTTTTAGTTGCAAAAGGTTACATGATGCAACATGACTGTTGATCTATATGGCTTGAATTTGCTACTTAATATTTGAAAGGGATTTTCTTTTCCTTTGTATTGTGTTATGATCTATGCAGTACTTTTCCATCCTTTATATGACTTTGTTATTCCTCCAACATATAATCATAATGTCTTTTCTCTCACTGAGCTCCTGAGTGGCTGCAAGGCATAAAAACGTGTCTAATGCAAATGCTAGGAAGGCTCTAGTGGACATCTGAGACCTCAGTCAAGGAATAGTGTTGGAATGCAAGCTTGCCTCACATAAACCTCAAGGCTGCAAATTACTCATCTTGAGCAAAAAAAGATACTGCTCTTTTCTTTTGAGAAGGAGATTCATATTACAACTCTATACAGTGCAATCTATTTGAAAGGCATTTTTTCTAGTCTCGTTCATGTATTTATCACTTAGAGATCTACTTCTAAACACATGCTTTAGATATATTGCCTGCGGTTGGATCCACACAAATTCATCTCCTGGAGTAAAATTTAGCATCTGCCCCAGAAAAACCCTTCTCAGAGCTGGAACTCAGGGGCCAGTGATATTTCAACAGCAACAATAACAAAAACTGGAATGCTCCACAGATGATGGCTATTTTATTTCTCAATGTTATTTTGTTTTATTTTTCCAAGTAAAAGTCATTAGAAAACTGTCATCTCTTTTCTGTGTCAAGTTTTTTTTTTAATGAGAAAAACAATAGCAGCATACAAATTTGTGGAGAAAATAATATTAATTCTTTTTTAAATGAATTAAGCTTTATGAAAAATTACTACATTGGATTTATGCTTATGCTCCGTATCTTATCTCTGACAGGTAAAATCTCCATCTTAAATCCAGTGAGTTCCATACATTGAAAACTAGGAAAAGCACGAGATTTCAGAGAACCCTATGTGTCTATTGTAACATCTTTAAATCTTTAATGGAACTGAAAAATCAACTGATAGAATAATTTTTAGTAATTGAGTATGTTTATAACAAGACCAGACAGAGCTATTTTTATAATTTGGAAGAATGTGATAAAGATGCATTTGTTATATATTCAGTATATTATATTTGGGAAGAAAAGATGAAAACTTAGAATATACACAATGGCTTAAGAATGAATATGGGTGCAAAGCAGGTATCTAGGCAGTATGTGAGTGAGCAGTCAAGTGCAGTATGGTTTGGTGAAGAGCAATGGAGTGAGAGCAATGGATTTATCCCAGGAGACTCGAAATTAGGAGTACTTAATCTGGAATTGTAGAAGTACTTTTTTGCATCTCGAAAGAAGAGTTGGTGTTAGCTACCCCCAAAATGTGCAGTAAATGAATTCCATAAAGAAGAAACATGAGAGAACACCAAAGCTAATAAAAAAGAGCAAGATATTTTTGAGAAAAGTAAATGCAATGTTTCCAGGTTTCACCTAGGAATTAAAAGGTCATATTTTTATGAAGGTAAATGTTTGTAAATGTTTTCCAAGCTTAAATGTTTAAATGAAAAGAAATACACTAAATTATTTCAAAAATTCACATTAAAATATTTGAAAGCCATTTGAAAAATATTTGAATATATCATTCCTGTTATATAGGTCTTTATAAAGTATCTTTATGAACAAATAGTTTTGCCAAGAGTTCATGAATATGTGTGCAAACCTATTTATTATCTGCCTATATAAAATAATTCTGTTACAATCATGAATGGATATTACAAAAAGGTTTCCTTTTACATTTAATGTAAAATAGATATTCTTGTCTATTTTCTTTCTCTTCTTTGTATTGATTTATGTTATGAGTAAATCCTCAAAAGGGCAATGAATGACAACAAAATTGATTTTTAGTTTCAAAACTGTTAAATAAAACATCTGGCATTATGTTCAGATGCCAGTGTTTAGGGAAATTTCTCTGGTTTTAGAGGTCACTGTAAGTATCAGATAATGTATGAAGACAAATCCACTGAACATTTTTAAGTACATTAGGCATTGTCCTCAGGATTTTTATCTGAATATGGCTTGCTTTATATTTTGTTTTACTTACTACCTCCAAATGTCCTCTGCTCCAACCAGATTACTCAACCTTTAGTCCTGAATTTCTTTCTTAGCTAATTAAAGGGACTTAGGAAATAATAAAGGAAACAATTAATATGAAAAAAATATGGAAGAAAAATATGAAAGTAAATCATATAGAAGAAAAATATACATGCTGCTTTGCAACGTATCTCACACCTAATTACATCAGACTATTAAAACTGATGACAAGATTCATAACATCTATATCTATAGTCACCATTGTATCTGTAACAATATACAATGTCACTGGTGAGATTTATAACAATGACCCCAAGTCATCAAAAGACATGTTAAATTATACTCCACTTTCTCTGCTGAAGAAGCCTGAAGACTAAAATGCAAGTTCTATTACCTGTTTTTCCTTAAGACTGGCATTTTAGTAGCTAACTCTGGGCCATGTGAAGTAAATATTTTCTAAGTATTATGAACTGATAAGATTAGATTACATTATTAAGTCTTCATGCTTTAAAGTATTAGGAACGATATTAGTAAAGCTTTGTGTTTAACAGTATTTTGAAATACATTTGAGATTTTATGTAATATATATTTTAAAGTGGAATTATTAACATATCAGAGCTTTTCATAATATGAATAACCCTAATTATTATATTGAAGTGGTTTCCTTTACAGACAAGAGCAGATAAAGCTGATTTGCTCATACATTCAGCAAACATTTGAGTACCTACTCTGTATCAGGACTAAAAATAATAGATTTTAAAGATAAGTAATCACAGGATTTGTCTTACAATGGTGCTCCCATCCCTGGGGAGAAGATACGAACAAAGAAATACACTGTGAAAATAAAATGTGCAAAGGGCTCAGGAGCATTCCTAAAACATACCTGAAAACTGTAAGTTGCAAAGTTGCCATATAATTACTTTCAGAAAGTTTTGCTAATGAATTAGTCCTGATTGAAAAGAGATGATCTTAAATAGTCTCCAAGATAGTAAATATGTTTATACTTCTAAATTGAAAATCCTTTTCTACTATTGTGGTCCTGTCCTAATAACATGGTTAGAGTGATCAGGAACTATATTGCAGTCTACTCTGTACCACTAAGCCTAACATGTTGTTTGTCATTTTAAACAACATATATCATATTTCATGTAATTTGCAATAACATTACCTGCAAATATTTTATTATATAGCTTTTATGGCTGAAGTGGCAAAAAATGAGATGTTCTGGTAAGCGTTTAATGCTTTCTGTTTATTTGCCAATTTTAAATATTTTTACATATTAACAAATGATAATGGCTTCAGCACACCATACCACAGTTTACCAATTATTTGACTCAGAGATCATTTAATACCTTAAGAATCAACATTAGTTTCTAAACTAATGTCAATTAGGAAAATATTTTTCTAATATAATTGTGCTAATATAGTTTTAAATACATAAATAAAATTTTCCTAATAAAGTTGTATAGGAAAATAATACTTTATATTATATATATTTATATTTTATATATTATTTTCCTATACGACTTTCTCTGGGTTCATTTACTACAGCTTAATTTATATATAAGAATACTCATAACCATGTTGCATTTTCACTAGTTTAAATATATATTTTAGAATATCCATTATTTAAATGATAATTGAAAATACATTCTTTGTAGATTTTTTTATGTAAAACAACACTTCTAAAACTATATGAAATATATAAAAACTATAAGAATATATTGAAACTTAGTCATATAGGTCAAACAACTTGTCTTCTAATTATTAATTAAAATGAGATAAAAATTAAAAAGCTTAATTTTTCCTGCTTTCTAGTAATTACCATATATGCAATTATATTCTTGTTTAAGCATATCTAAATTAGCTCATTAGCCAGAATCGTTGCTTATAACCTTCAAAGAATGAAAAAATCAATTTCATCATATTCTTATACTGATCTCAGGGACCATGGCTACTATATTCATTACCATCTGTGTACATATCTTTGTACAGTACAGCATGTGTGTCAAGCCAGTTACTATGCAAATCCCAAGATCATCCCCACATTACACTCTCTGGTAACATGAAATCTTATCTGGCTTAAATAATCACAAGAAAACATTTTATTCCTAAAATTAATAGTATGTATTTTACTCACATTGAAATACATAGGCAACTAATAGTCATTTTAAAATCAGCCTCATTATAAAGAATATATAGCTAATTTTAACTTTATCAAAATTATCAAAATACAAACAGAAAATATAAAAGATAACTTGAAATATTAAATATGCAAAAGTATGAAAGATATTAATTTATATAGGAGCTGCAACAGTATGGAAATGGTATTTTTAAAATAGTAATAATTTTGTCAATATTCAGCTCCTAAAAAGTCTAAAACCTATGTAATTGAGATGTTATTCAGTTTTAATTAGCATCAATAAGTACATTAGTAAAAATATAAATGAGCATTTTATACTCATTTTTAATGCCAGGTAAAAAAAAACACTTTCTCATTTACCTAATCTCATTAACTCTTTCTTTTCCATGAGCTTCTTTGTTCTCTCCCATTCAATTTATTTCCCAATTTAAATAATTCAATATTTCTTTATCCAATTATTTTTCTCCATTTCAACTCTTCTTAAAACAAACTTATTTTTTCTATGCATTAAAAATAATTTTAGGCTGATTTTTGGAGCTTTCCTACAAACTTTGTTTTTCCTTTAAATGTGTGTAGCATATGCCTTTCTTGGTTATACAATTTTTTACTAAGTGCTTTTTTATGTAAGAAAGTTGTGATCCAGTCAGTCATCAGGACTTGTAGTAAACACAGACAAATACACCACTCTATAGGAGGTTCCATTTTGTCAAGGACATTCCTCACATCATCTTGCCAAAATTGTAGTGTAGGTATATAGCTGTGCACATACTCACTATGTGCTAGGCATAATGAGGAAGGAATGAGAAAGACCATGTTTCTGGCCTAGCAGAGGCAAAATAATATGTTAATATAAAACGAGTGCAGCAGTGTGTAGAATAGAGTGTGACAAGACTGCTGTTTTAGATATAATGATTTTGCCATCACAGAGACATTAAAGAAATGGAAGGGGGAGTTTGGGAAGAACTATATAAATACCTGGAAGAAAAACGTTCCAGGAAAAGGACAAAAAAGCAAGTTCAAAAGTCTTGAGACAGAAACTAGCAACGTTCTGGTTTACCTGCATCCATGCTGACAAGGAGAGAGGAGGGTAGTGAAAGGAAATAAGGATTGTGGCAGGGAAGTGATGGATGCACCTTACATTAGGCCCAAGGCAGTAACTTCAGAATGTATTATAGCCGTGGTGCAACAGTTTAAATTGAACATACACTTTAATTTGAGACACTAGAGAATTTCCAAAAAATACTGAATAGTGTGCAATTAATTAAAATATTCTGATTTTTATTAATAATGGAGAAATTCATAGAGGAAATGACAAAATAATGACTCACAATGTTTTTTTTTTTTGGTGTTTTCTTTTATTTATTTATTTATTTATTTATTTTTATTGCATTTTAGGTTTTGGGGTACATGTGAAGAACATGCAAGATTGTTGCATAGGTACACATTTGGCAGTGTGGTTTGCTGTCTTCCGTCCCCTCACATGTATCTGTCATTTCTCCCCATGCTATCTCTTCCCACCTCCCCACCCCCCCATCCCTCCCCCATTTCCCCCCAACGGACCCCAGTGTGTAGTGTTCCCCTCCCTGTGTCCATGTGTTCTCATTGTTCAACACCCGCCTATGAGTGAGAATATACGGTGTTTGATTTTCTGCTCTTGTGTCAGTTTGCTGAGAATGATGGTTTCCAGGTTCATCCATGTCCCTACAAAGGACGTGAACTCATCGTTTTTGATGGCTGCGTAATATTCCATGGTGTATATGTACCATATTTTCATATACACCCTATCCAGTCTATCATCGTTGGGCATTTGGGTTGGTTCCAGGTCTTTGCTATTGTAAACAGTGCTGCAATGAGCATTCGTGTGCACGTGTCCTTATAGTAGAATGATTTATAATACTTTGGATATATACCCAGTAATGGGATTGCTGGGTCAAATGGGATTTCTATTTTTAGGTCCTTGAGGAATCGCCACACTGTCTTCCACTATGGTTGAATTAATTGACATTCCCACCAACAGTGTAAAAGTGTTCCTATTTCTCCACATCCTCTCCAGCATCTGTTGTTTCCCGATTTTTTAATGATCGCCATTCTAACTGGTGTGAGATGGTATCTCAATGTGATTTTGATTTGCATTTCTCTGATGACCAGTGATGATGAGCATTTTTTCATATGTTTGTTGGCCTCCTGTATGTCTTCTTTTGTAAGGTATCTGTTCATATCCTTCGCCCATTTTTGAATGGGCTTGTTTGTTTTTTTCTTGTAGATCTGCTTTAGTTCTTTGTAAATTCTGGATATCAGCCCCTTGTCAGATGGGTAGACTGCAAAAATTTTTTCCCATTCTGTTGGTTGCCGATTCACTCTACGACTCACAATGTTTTTATCTTTTCATGTAATCTTACATTTGTACGTGATGAGTGAGGCCTTCTCCATTTATTTTCCCTAAAAAAGCCCATCCCACAGAAATTTTATCCTGCTTAACTTTTCCTCTTTGCACTGTTAACCCAAATGCTATAGTAAATATGTATTCCTTTATTGTTCAATTTCATCTGTTTTTTTCGTTATAATATAAATTTCCTAAGGGAAGAGATTTTGTCTCTTTTTTTCAGAATTATCTTCTAAGTGGCTTGACTGGTGCCCGTTAAATGTTGAATGGCTGATTATGAATCTCAACTATTTTTATCTTCCTATGATAAGCATTTGCTGAATGAAATAATGAATGGAGATAAAATGACTTTTATAAACCCTGGCAAAGATTATTCACCTGGCCAAATGTCAACTAAACTTCCCAACCTTCTCTTAGGCACTTCTATGTGCTTCCTGTAAACTCCAAGTTTAGCAAAAGAACCCTGCTAAATCAGTTTTCCAAAAACCCCATCTCTGATATTTGACCATTCTTCATATCTAATCCAGTTCCTCATCTTCCACCATCACTTAGGTGACGTCTGATTACCCTGGCTAGCCTTAGCAAGATTCCTATTTGAACCATTTAGCCAAAATCCACTTACCCTGATCCGCTGACCCCCACCCCACCCTACTCTTTATAAATTCCTGATTGCCCTGGTGTGTTCAATGTTCAGCCCAGTCTCTCTCTCTCCTGCACCCACAACCCACCGGGCAGTAGCCTACCCTCAGACGGTCCTGTATATAAAGTCTTCTTTACCATGCTTTAACAAGAAACATTAAATAAATTTTTTTAACACTACTCTTATTATTTCTTCTGTTTTCTACTGTAGTTTTAAATTAGATCTATTTTTGGTCTTCCTCCAATCTGTTTCTTAAACTGAAAATATTTCATATTACAATCTTTTGTCATTCAAAGAAGTTCCTTCCATATTACAATTATAAGCTATTGTATTTAAACACATATTTTTTAAAAATTCAAAAAAATTACATGCTATTCTTAACCAAGTTAGTGACAAATTTAACTGAATCTTGCCTACATGAATAATTTCACAATGTTCTAACTGCAGAACAAAAAAGAAAGGATGTCCACTTTTCATAAACATAAATAAAATTCAGATAACTATTTTTGTAAATTATAGATTTTTTAGGTTTCCAACTCTAACAATAATACTTTCTTTAAAATTATGAATAAATCAGAAAAATTTTATAAATCAAGTTTTTCTACAATAAACTATAATAATTTTTTTCTCTAAAATAGAATAAGAAGGAAATTATTTTACATATTTTACTTTCAAATATACCTAATTTAAAATAATAAAATAGGTAACTAATAATATTTAACCAATAATAGTTACCCTTAAATAGTTAAATAAGGTAAGACTCTTTGGAAATGCCTGATGCATAACGTTTTATATAACATGGATCCAGTTTACCTAACATACTTATTTTTTAGCAAAATCTATAGGTAACAGTATAAAATGCAAAAAGAAATACTGAATATTTCCAAGGTAATGTTACTTGATCTTTGTGTTGAGGCATGTTTATTTCAGTAATTTTTGTCTTCCTATTCTAAAGAAACATCACTTTTGTTAAATTATTAATCATTTACAATCGTGAATGTTGTAACTACATATTCTTTCAACATCTAGTAATAGAACCCTGTATTTTTGGTCAGTGTAAGTCAACCTTGCATTACCTCAGAAATGTCACTCCCTTGACACTTAATCATGTCAAAACAGTGGAATGTATGTCACGTCTTCTATGTAGCAAAGATTCCTACAGGAACAACATAAAACCACTGTGACATTTTTCTAATTATCGATCATTTCATGTCCAAGTAGTTGAAGGTCACTTGTTAAACACATAAACATTTGGTTCATTTTGGCATTTTAGATTGACTATGTTACTAGAACAATTTGTGTTACATGATTTTACATTTATTTCCTATTAAACTCTAAATTATTTGATCACTGTCTGCTTTTAGTCTCATTAAAGACTGGGTGTATATTGGAAGAGAACTATACTGTAAACTCCGTAAGTTCTCTGAACACTGGAGTTCTGTTTATGTATCCAAATTTCAACCCCCAGTGCAGACACACAATAGATATTTAATGAATGCTGTTGAAAAAAATGCAGAAATGGATATCACTTATCTCACTCAAATCTTCACTTTCCTGCATAGTTCATACCATGGGTCTTTAAATGAATGATTGCTTTACCATGTTATTTCAGTAATATTTCAAATTTAAATTTAAATTTAAATTTGAAATATTACTGAAAGGAGAAGTGCAGAGTTCTGTGTCAATGCTCACTGAGTCAGCAAGAGTGTGGTTGGAGAGGATTTGAAAGGGATAATGAGAAGCACAGCTTTGTATTTCTCTGCACTATGAGGCTAATAAATAATATCCCGTTTATGGAACAATATCAGGTGGGAATAATTTGCTTTCAAATAACAGAAACCCAATTCAAATAGACTGGATAATGAAGGGACATTTTTGACACACTATCTGAATATTTCAAATAAGAATTGATCTTGTAGCATGGTTTGGCAAATTTTATGTTTTTTCCTTTTAAGTTATTCCCATGTTCACAGGATGACTTCCAAAGGCTTCAAAGGGTTATGTTCATCCTTGTTCACCCTCAGGTTAAATTTATGTTTCTTTGGGTGTCTTCTGCAGGAAAATGAGGGATTTTTCTTACTCAGGTATCCATACTCAATATCTCCTTGGCTAATGTGGACTGTCAAGGTCATATATGAACCATGCATACATCCAGAAGAAGAAGGTATTGCTGATTTCTTTAAGGCACACTTGGGGGTGTAAGTAGTGAAGCAAGTTTCACAGTTTGGAATGACTACTTGAATTTAAAAAAGAAAGAAAAAAATGCAAAGTTCTATGACCAAAGGAAAGGGAAAATGAAAGTGAGAAGTCAAAAAGGGAACATGTTCATCAATGCAATTGAGTAATATTGGTATTACTTAGAGCATTAAGAAAGTGCAGGCTTAGAAATCAAATGACCTTGGCTCAACATAGAACATTCATTCTGTAAAAATATAAACAAAGGCAAATCATTAATATCTTTTTGTATGTTTTTTAGACCTGAAAATGACAATAATAACAGGACATACAGCAAAGTTTCATTGTGAATTTTAGCTGGGATAATAAATGCAAACTACTTAGTAAATTGCTTAACACCAAGTAAATGCTTAATAAATATTCACCATTCTAATAGTAATAATTAATATAATTACATTTCTCTATAATGAGCATATATTACCTTTAAAATTAGAAAAATAAAGAGCTTAATACCCATGTCTAGAGCATTATTGTCAGGACTGAACACATTAATAATCCATGTGTTTATTTCCAGTACAGCAGTTGTTTTATTGGTCTGAAATCATTTGCTTAGCTGCCACTAGACAGTTTATTAAAGTTCTTTGAAAGCAATATCTCTCCATATAACTTTATAACCCAAATAGCAACTTGCAATGTTTGACATATACTGAATTGCAGTTAGGTGCTTATTAAAAATCGTAAAAGAAAAAAGAAAGATGGAAAGAAAGAAAGGATGGAGAGAGAGGAAAATGGTATTAGAAGACAAAAAATGGTTAAAAGCCATGAGTAAGAAGATTATTAGCCTGGGGGAGCCATCTCTGAAAGGTCATGAGATGTGTCTGTATTAATTTTCTGTGCTGTCATGTGATTATATGTCTTCTTTGTGTACTCTGAAGTCAGAACTTAGATGAAACTACCAGACAAAAATTACATGTAGATAGTTATGTCTCAATCCGAAAACAAGCCAACAACCACAATAGGTAAATTAACAAAGTATTGGCTATTCAGCAGAGAAATGAACAGCTTCTTGCCTGAGACATTTGGAGATACTAGAAATGACTTGCAGAAAATTTTAAAGCAAATTCATTAATTAGAAAATCCTTGGTTTTAACGACAGGGTTCTCTTCTACTCTGAGATTGTGTCAACCCTATGGCTTGCTATATTTGTAAATTAAATATTGAAATTACATAATGAACACTGTTAATTTTCAAAGGCAGTAGACTCTATTTAACAAACAGTACTAATGCCTGTTTTCTGGTATTTATACTTTGCTTCTTATAATGATGTCACAGCTCAAGTGAAGAGAATTTAAAGTAGTTTTATGGATGTCCACACTGACTGTATGAATTTAACAAAGTTGTATTTAAAATTTGTAATCAATAAAAATCTTCTTTTGAGTAAAATACCCCATTGTATATAACACTTAAGAGCCAAAATCAAACTCACTTTCCAAAGATAAATTATTTCAATTAGAATTTTTAAAATGCTAAAAAGATTTAGCACAAAATACAATGCAAAAATAATGAGTGCTTGTGTTCTCGTACTTTTTTTTTTTTCAATAAAGGATAACCGATCCAGGAATTCTGCACCCTCTCTCTTTATTTGAGGAACAAAGACTACATTTCACATTTGCTCTACATGAGGCAATGAATAAAAGATCATAGATAAAAGAAGACCAGTAAATCATCATTTGCATTGTATTGATGTTTACTGAGGTATAAAATCCCCTAGAATTTCCATGTGCTATCACATTGTTATGGAAAAGGTACTCTCTTAAAATAACATGGGATTCAAAACACATATCTGCGTGTGAGGAATAATCTGAAATGTGTGCTGTGAAAAATTTCTCAGAAAAAAGAAAAATATCAGTTTTATTATACCATAAGGGATGTTGATTTTATATAAGGCTTTGTTTTACCTTATTTTATCATTTTTAGAAAACACATATACCAGCAAATAATGACTGATCCCTAAAAGCATTATTTAAATAGTAAAAAATAAAAATAAAATAGGTAAATGTCTTGATTTATTAAGAAATTAAATGTATTTATTTTAATGAATTTCAAATTGAAGAAATTTAAGTATAAGTTGACAGTGGTACTGAGACATGGCAAAAAGCCCCATAAACCTGCATACTTCAACCATATGTCTGCTTTCTGTTGAAACTGCTCTCTGTAACCCAAATGTGACAGGCAAGCAGTCCAAACCCATGCCATCTTGGCCCCTGCAACTTGTAATAAGTAATTAAGGACTGTAATTTCCACCCTACCCAGACAACATGTAAACAAATGCTTACATTGACTTTTGTGAACCACTTAAGTAACAATCAGAATGTCAAAAGTCCCCTGGCCCTCAGAATGTCCAGAGCCCCTCACCCTCATCTCCACCCAGGAGGTGATTTACAGAATCCACTAGCCCTCAGAATGTCTGAAGCCCCTCTGCCCCACTCCTGACCCTCACCCTCACTCCCAAGGTGGTTTTACAGGTGTAAAAGGTCTTGACACCCTCCTTTCAGAGCCATGGGTTTGAGAGACACAAGTCCTCTGTGGCCACCAGCAATAAAGACCCTGCAATTTGGCATACTTTTGTCTTGGTGTTCACTTGCTATGCTCGCTCCATTTTGACAGTACAGTAGAAATTTCAAAGGCATAGCTATAAGTCAAATTATTAATTTGAGTTTTAGGAAATTGCCAGGCATGATAACAGTTCATATTGACTAGGAAGCAGATGAGGCAAGTGATGGTAGGTAAATGTAGATCAAAAAGTAAGAATGGAAAAGCAATTAAGAATTGTATGGAATTACAGAATTTTAGATTTGGAAGAGATAATTAACTATGCATTATTATTATTATTTATTGGAGACAATCTACTAAAAATCACGTCTTGAGATAGCTTAATGAATTTTTATAAGTATACACAATTGAGTAATTGTCACCAGGATCAAGAGAGAGAATATCACAAACACCTCTGAATCATTTTTGCGTCCCTCTCAGTTAAAAACTTTTCCCAAATACAATCACTTTGTGAATGCTTTCATCTTAGATCATTTTACCCTGCTTTTACATTTTATAATTTTATTTTATTCAATAATATATTTGAGACTTATCAATGCTGTTTCATGTAGCATTATTTCTTTTCAATGCCATATAATAATATATATGGTGACTATACTAATATAGTGCAGGAAGGCCTTAAATTGAGGCTTAGTCTGGAAGGGTTCTTGACTTCACCCAGGAAAGAATTCAAAGTGAGCCAGTGCTATTGAACAGTAACTTTTATTGAAGCAGCAGTGTGCAGCAGCAGCAGAGACACTGCTTCTTGGAGAGCATGGCTAACCCACAGGCAGTATGCCCAGAGAAGCAGCTAAAAGGCAGAAATGTAGTCATATTTATACCCACTTTTAATTACATGCAAATTAAGGCATAGATTATGCAGAAATTTCTAGAAAAAGGTGGTAACTTCCCGGTTGACAGGTCATAGTCATGGAAAAGGACAGTAACTTTTAGGTGTTGCCATGGCAATGATAAACTGACATGGTACATTGGTGGGAATGTTTTATGGAAAGCGGTTTCTCCCCATCCCTGTTTTAGGTAGTCTTCAATTTGATCTGGTGTCTGACCGAGCCCTACCTCCAGAGTCAAGTTCCACCTCCTACCTCAGTTCCACTGTTTATATATTGTTATTTTAAATGGATATTTCACCTGTTTGAAGGTTTTACCTATCATGTCATAAACTAATATAAAAATTCTTGTCCACCTCTTTATAACTGCTCATGTGTTTTTTGTATATACCATGGAATAGAATTCTTGAGTCACAAGGTAGATATATCTTTAACTTTAGTAGAATTTTTAGAAGTTTTTTCCTAGTTTTTGTGACAATGTATATTTCCACTAACATTGTGAGTATTTTAGTTGCTGCACACTCTTGCCAATGTTAATTATTGTTTTTTTCTTGTTTTGTTTTTGTAATATCTCATTTTGGTTAAAGTATCTACTTCCCTGATGACTAATGGCATTGAACACGATTTCATATACTTATTGACCATTTTTATATACTTAGGTGAAATACCTGTTCAAGAAAATTGTCTCTACTTTTCAAACTTTAGTCTTTTTTTTTTTTTTTTTCTTATTGACTTGTCGAACTTATTTACACAATTTGTTTTGGCTTTGCTTTTTAAACTGGTGAGAAATCAAAGGCTGTAAATATTAGAGAAATTTCAGTCGCAAATATAAAATTGGAAGAACAGAAATTGTGGCCCAATTCTACTGTATTGCAGTACAACACCTTTTCTAATAAACCACCTCAACAAAAATAATTGAAAGCTTTATAATAATAAACATATTGTCAAAGGACTTCTATTACTCTGTTTCTAATATATCACAGGCCTGAACACAATCTTTGTCACTTTAACTGCCTTTTCTCACCACCCCAGCTGAGTTTCGTTCCTGAACAAAAACATTATTAGAATGAAAGTGAATGAGAAAATAAATTTTCTCCAATTTTTTCATTAATTAATCTAAAGCAATACAAATAATCCAAAAATAAATAAAACATTAAAATATATCATGATGTGGAAAAGATAGGGAGATGTTTCAAAAATGATTTTGAAATAATCTGAGAAAATGTTTGCTAGTCACAGGATAAAAATAAAAGGAAAAAGATGAATATTTTATTATTGTCAGTGATTTAGAATTTTTACTGAACAGAGAATATAAGGAAGCAGAATATTGAATGCTGGTGAAGTAGAAATAAATTTCAAAAAATGAAACTAGAAAATTTGCATATACACATTCATAAAATTATATTGCAATTCTTTACTCCATAGGAAATGAAAATATCATACTCCGAAGTTCTGTTGTTATTTTACTAAGAATTGTGGACTCTAATTAAGAGAAAGCTATAGTGACCAAGTATTTCCTTGTAACTGAATAAAAAAAGCAAGTGGTGTAAACTGCAGTGTATTAGTAGCCCTCACTCGTCTGATGACTGAGCTTTTTCATTTCTATACTTTCATTATCCTGAATACAAGTGAAGTGTATGGAGCACAGATTAGAGTTATTGTCAGTTATTAAAGCACGAGCAGCGTTGGTTTCACATGTCCCAATTTTCCCCTTTATTACTACCTGTTAGGTGATGCTATGAGAACCAGAAAGACTCTGCACATGTACAAAAGGAGGAGTCTCGTACCACCCAAGAGGTGAATCAAACAAATTTGACTTGAGATCTTGTATGCATTGCCTGCCTCTTCCCTTCTTCTTAAGGATAGGGAGAGAAACTCCCCTCATTGTAACTAAATTCCCCTTAGGGAGAAAAAGGAAAGTTTCCTAAATATATTGTCTTTGAATAAATAAATGACTCCAGGGAAATATAAGTGTCTCCAGATTTACAACCCTAAAGTGTCTTCATGGCTCCAGATTACATTCCATTTTGGTATGTAAATATACCTATGGAAAGTTTAACTCTTTATAGAATTCTGTCTTTATAGTCATTTCTTTGAATCCCAAGCTGTCCCTTACCCCAAGTCCTATTTGTTTGGAAAGCCCCAGCCAAGCAAAGAAATGAAAATATATTCCCTACAGTCCTGCAGTAGCTTTTGTTTATGTTTTAACCTTTTTCACCCACCTTTAGACGGATACATATATTTTATCATTCTTTCCAAACATTTGTATACTTTTTTCCCAACTGCTAATTCTAACATCGAAAGTAGAAAATATGTTCAAAAATTTATAAACTGATAAGTCTAGTGATTTTATTTTACATTTGTAGCTCTCATTTGAATGCCCCTCCCCCGTCACAAACCTTCAGACAACACAACACTGAGCTGCCGTAGGGTATTTATCTTTCACCACCTATTCTGTAATACATCATAGTGGAATTGCCTACATCTATGGCATCTTTGTCCAACTATCTCTTGTATAGTTGTTATACATGAAAATAAAGCAGAATGTTAATTACATTGTAGGGCAAAATTAAAGTAATTGCTAATGCTATTTGAATGTAGTATTCTGCTTTCACCGTAATATTTTTATCTGTTATTACAGTATTATTGAAGAAAATTCTACTTTATTATTATTTTGAGCAATTAAATGGAGAAATATGTTTTTTAAAGTATATTTGTAGGAAATAATTATTTCGGTCAGAAACATTTTAATAACTTTCTTTATTTAAACGTAAGTAATGCAAACGAAAATCTACTTGTGCATTAAACATTTTATTTTTCAAGTATATATGACACTGTGGTTGTCTATGAGATAATGTAGGAAAACTCGGCCACCAGTAATTATACATAATTAGAGGGTTTTACAGTTTAAGAGCCTTAAAGCATTTTAGTTATTATCTTATCAAACACTTGTATTTTACTGGTGTGAAACTGGGTTCTTGTAGAACTTAGGTGACAAGTCTAAAAAATCACCCAAGGTAACTTTCTGGATATGACACACTGAAATAAGCTAGCATTTGCTCTAGATTCATGTATATGTTTATGTGCCATAAATATTTCTCAATAGTTTAAGGAGAGCATCTGTGTGTTTAGTATGTATAGAAAGCAGAAAACTGTTTTATGTATTTTTTATGTTACTGTATTTCTGTGGCAATATTATAATGAAATTCCATTAGTTTATTTAGGATACAAACTAAATTTTAGGTTGTTTAAAAATGGGTGGTATTTAAGTATTAGGCCGTGTTGCTGTGCTTCAGCCTCGCTTGAGAGTTTTCATGACTAGCTCCAGGATGGTCAGGGGGAAGAAGCAGCAAGCCAGGCCTCAGGAGAGGCCTTCATTGCCTTCACTACCAGGCAATGTTTTAATCTACTCATCTTTATTCCTCAGAGATGGTCTGGCCTCATAATTCTTTCTGCTAAATCACAAGGCAATTTCCTCTTTTGGTGCCACCCTTCCAATATTGTTCTCTGAAATGTGTGTGTGTGTGTGTGTGTGTCTGCACATGTGTGTGTATGTGTGTGTATGTCTTTCTTACTAACTTCCAGAGGAAAGCTCCTAATTCCTGATTCAACTTTCTGGCAGGATTTGGTTAAAAATTAATGGCTGAAAGTGTATACTGTTTTCATGAAACCCAATGCTTTATCTGTTTTATATTAGCAGAACCAGTGTGCAGCATGTGAGACTGCTCAGCTCACCATTTCTCCCACCCCTGGCTAATGCTGAGTGATGTCATTTTCTGCAAGGAAATGTTGTCTTAGAATTCAGGATAACTTTAAAACTTTACGATGCCATTATAGGTTTGAAAATCTAACTTGTCAATGGCCTTGGATATATAAAACTGCTTTCCCCAGCCTACAAAGCTTATTATCCCATTTGATACCTCTGTCTCATGGTTTGCTTTGGACGATAACCGAGCTGTCATTGGCTAGTCCCACAGTGGTTGTCACAGAGTCCTCTAACATGCCTTTCTTCTTCTTATTTTAATAGTATTTTTTTTTCTGTTTAAATTATTTTCAACTCATAACTCTTGATTTCATGGTCAAAGGTTATTAATTGTATTTATCCATAAAACTCTTTTAAAACTATTTCAACCTTTTTCTCTCAAGCAGTGTTTCTCCAGTTTTCTCTACCTATCCTCTATACTATAGCTGATTTAGTCATTCATTTTTTCATTCCCAAACACTTTCAAGAAAAAAACAAAAACTTTACATCTGGAAATAAAATGACAAAAGTAATAATATTATTAAAATAAATAAGTTTAAAAAATAAGGAGAGGAAACGAGAACAAAAAGATATATAGGATAAAGACAAGAATAATGCTAGCTGCAAATTGATTCTTTAAACAACTATCCATGTACTAGAGATAATCTGTACAATAGTTTCTAACATTTTAATCCCAACTTGAAGCATATAATTAGTTGAAAAATGTATAGTCTCCCTAAGATAAAAACAAAACTGTTTGAAACCTCAAGTTTCCCAAGTAGAAGTCTGAAAACAGGCCAGGTACTTGGCTGATGCCTGTAATTCCAGCCCTTTGAAAAACTGAGGCAGTAGGATCCCTGGAACCCAAGAATTAGAGACCAGCCTGGACAACATGGCAAAAAATTGTCTTTACAAAAAATAAGAAAATTAGCCAGGTGTGGTGGCATGTGCCTGTAGTCCTAGCTACTCGGGAGGCTGAGGTAGGAGGATCACTTGAGCCTGGGAGGTCAATGCTGCAACAAACTGCTCCACTACACTCCAGCCTGAGTGACAGAATAAGACCCTTTTTCAAACAGACAAACAAACAAAAAGGAATCTGAAAGCAGTATTTTTCCGATTATATTCACGATATACTTAAAGTGGGCAAAACTGATTTTAGAGATATTTATTTTAATGTATGTCAATATCATAACATTACCTGCAATTCAGAAAAGAAATAATTCTACGAAGGAACCAAACAAAACAGTTCAGGCAAGATTCTTCAAAATTCTGATCTAATGCAGAGGAAGATAATAGCACACAGGTGTGGGATTAGAATTACACGCTATCTAAATGTTTCACTCACGGAATCTCCCTCACTGATGGCAGGTATTTTTTTTTTTATTTTTTTTTCTTTTTTTAAAGATAGGGGTCTCACAGTGTTGGTCAGGCTGGTCTTGAACTCCCGACCTCAGGTGATCTGCCAGCCTTGGCCTCCAAAGTGCTTGGATTACAGGCATGAGCCACCACGCCTGGCCTGATGGCAGGTATTTTTAAGTGATTTTAAAATTATTTTGCCTAGGTTCATATGTTGCCCCAGGAAACCACTGCCAGTGACTGGGGCATAGCATGAGAGAAGAATCCTAGATGCCATCAGTAATTTTAAGACATAGATGTTCAGGCAGTACTATCTACATGTTATTTTTCTTGATTGACCTTGGCCATATAATGGGTAACAGTAACAAATACCCATTGTGCAGCTATTTGAGATTGTCTTTTAAGCAAGGATTCTAAAGTTTTAACAGTAGTAATTTGTGAGTAGAAATGGTTCTCTCCTTCTATACGCTGATAGCCTGAATGACAAGATAAATGCTTTAGTATAAAGCCACTCCAACATTGCTCTCAGACATAATAAGAAAGTAGTTTCAATACAATACCTTAAAATTCCATAAAGTTAATTTTTAGGGGTTGAAAGGTGGGAGGAATTGACTGAAAATACTCAAAAAGTCAGATGTAAGTGGAAAATCAATCAAGAATAGTTAAGGGACTCTTAAAGGATAAAAAAGAAAGTTGTAATAATTAAGATATAAAGAACTATAATAAAGCTACATCAATAATGTTAGTATAATATTAATATAAGAACTGAAACATTAGTAAACGGAACAACATAGAGTCCAGTATTCATATGTATATGGTTATGTGATTTGTGATCAAGATGATGACCTTGCAGTAGTGAGAAAAGGTGATATTTTATGAAATGGTTCTGAGTCGACTGACTATCCACATAGAAAAATGCAATCTTGGCCCATACCTCAGACTGAACATAAAGATTATTTCCACATGAGTTATAGACTTAAATTAGAAAGGTAAAAAACAATCAAGATTTCAGTGAAATGAATAGGATAACTACCATACTTTGCAGTGATAAATATATCGTAAAATAGACACTAGTCACACAGGAAAAAATTATAAATTCGATTGCATTTAAATTAAAAATTACTCTATTTATCAAGAGTCACCCTTAAGGGAGGGAAAGGGAAGTCGAGTGCCAGAAGATATTTGTTACACATATATCTCTATAAAGAATCACATCCAGAATATATTTTAAGTTTCTAAAATTCAGTAAGGAAAAGGTAGATAATACGATTCAAAAATGGGCAAAAGACTTGGACATCTATTTCAAAAAACAAGATGTGCAGATGATGATTAAATACATTAAAATACAAAACTTAACATTAGTCATCCAGAAAATGTGGATAGAAAATCCAAAGTGATGCCATTACATACCTACGGGAATGGGTAAATTTTTAGAGAGGGAAAAAAAAAAAGACAATAGTAAGTGCTGACAAAGATGTGGAGCCATGAAATCTCACACACTCCTTGAGAAAACGAGGCCAGGACTAGGGATCTGAGTGAAATGCCTGAGGCACAGAATTTAGGGTGGCGCTTACTCTCTGGGTCATGCAAATACCAAGTGTAAATCAGGACAATCACTCCTGAAAAATATTTTTTGTATATAAGCAAAGCATAAGCTCTGATCCATCAATTCTTCTAGGTATATACCCAACAGAATAAATGTCGTATAGTCAGGAAAAGACAAGTACATAAACGTTTACAGGAGCATTGTTTATAGTAACGAGGACACTTCAAACTTCCATCAACAGAAGAATTAATAAACAATTTATGGCACATTAATAAAATGGAATATATACAGCAGTGAGAATTGTGAACTACAACTATACACATCAAACTGGATGAATATTGTAACGTAATATAGAGTTAAAGAAACCAGACACAAAGAAATATATACTAAATTATTTATACATGTCAAACACAGGTAAAACTAATCTATTGTGTTCGGAGTCAGGATACTTGTCATATTGCGGAAATTCATTGATTTATATACCTACTTTTAAGATACTTTTTGTATATATGTGTGCAACTAAAAGTGTGTGTACGTGCTCAACTATGTGTATGTTCAATTTATACATATATGTTCAATAATTCAGTTTATACAAAATAAAATAATAAATCATATTAGAAACAATTAAATAGAAACTAGATGGAGGGAGTCTTCAGAAGTCTGAAAGTGATGAGTATTTAGTATGTCTCTACACTTAATGCCATGACCAGTAAGGTCTTATATGGCTGGTAACATTCACATGGTCCCAAACGGTTTCATACTATCTCTATATTTATGGGGGTTCACCTACATAGCTCTTTCACAGACATCCTTGTCATCAAATTCACACTTAGTTCTTCAATGTTCCTATTCATGATCAATTGATTAATAAGCAATCATGCCAATTGATACCTGAATAAATTTGAATATTATATATAGTTTATTCATAGTCATTTTGCTTTTTATTCCAGTTGCCTACTTTGTTTTCAAAGTGTCCAATTTAAAAATCACAGTCAGATGTATAGAATGTGAAGGAGAAAAATAATGTGTGTGAAATTCATTCTAAATATATAAGAAGAACAGATTTATACCAAAAAAATAAAACCCAAACTACAAGGACGGTGGAAAAAACACACATGTCAGTTTTAAATCAACAGCTTTCTATACAATATAATGGAAAATAAGCATCTGATATTTTACATAATAGTCAATACAGTAGCACCCTGAGGTTTACTAATATTTAGATAAAATCAACTTAAAATTACCATCAGGGAGGCATGGCCATAAATCTAACAATGTGGCCTGGGATATCAAAACAGTGTCCTTATTATTGACATGATAATTTAAAGTGGTTTTAATAAGTCAAATTCAGGCATAGAAAAAACGACATTAAGGGATTCTTCAGGAGTAGCAAGCAGAACAAATAGATGTAGGAGGTAAAAGTACGACCGATTAAGGAATCAAGATTGGAGAGGCTTGATGTTTTGCATAACTCATGTAAATCAAACTATCTGTATTTGAGAAAATATAGCCATATTGCTCCTTGACATACTTTCCTGTAACCATTAATAAACCAGCAAACGAACTCAGTGTTAAGGAAATTAAGTTGTTTTATCTCCTCCACCAATCTTACACTGGTCCTAAGCTGGAAGGAAGATGGGATCTTTAGTTTCTAAGCAACACTCCTGAGTTGAACACTTTTGAGGGACTGCAGCACTATGACAGCCTATGAGAATAAGAGAATACTCTTCATCCTTTCCACCGCAGTCAAGGAGAATGAATCCATTTGGTGTAAAGTCTGAAGAAAGACATTGTCAAGGAAGACATCTGGGCCTGTGTAAATCACACATACCATTAATTCCTCCTGATCTTGGTGCTGAAAAACAAGACTCCTAGGAAATAGGTTACCAGAAAAAATCCAGTGCTCCAAAAATGACTCTCCAAAATTAGAGAATTACTAGGCAGCCCAGGATTACATATGAATAACTGTTTATACAATATTTTATAGTTTATCTTATGAAAGAAATAATTCTCTTATTCACCTATCTTTTCTCTTGTGTTGTCTAATAGTTTATATTATATCATAATTGGCCACAGCAAATTTTAAAGGCCAGGATTGTTTGTCATATTCTCTTCATATAGCCTATTTTCTGGCACATAGTAAGCGCTAAATATTTGTTTAATTAATACTTTTGACTATTGATAAAATCTACAGTTTGAATAATTTGTTACATATTATAATAATGATTTAGCAGAATATTAGGTTTTAAAAATTGCTATTTGTGAATTTAATATAGGATCCAGTGAAAGAACCGGTCAATATTTGTTATTGCTTCCAATGTTAGAAAGATAAAAATTATTTTTATTTTATTCTAGAAAAGGGGAGAAGGAAATTTCTATTGACATGTTAATTATTTATTTTTAAGTGACTTCTATTTGACTTTATCATGCCCCAAAAATATTTTTTCTGCTAGAAAGCTGTATAGGCATTTTAGCATTCATTTTTAAGTGAACATCTCTATGCAAAACTCTTACTATATCTATGACTCTTGATCCAGGTAAATTTTAAATGAAGGTGTGTTTTGAAAAATAGTGCTGATAATAAAGTGCTGCTGCAACAAAACGAGTCTCCAAAGCCAGGGCTGCAAGCTCCTTTTGATTTCAGTAGCTAACGCTTGTGTTGGGCAGATTGCCTGCAGCAGTAAGCAGAGATAGAAGGAGGGGTCCTTGCAGTTCAAGTGTCAATGTTGAGAGAGGTGTTCTTATCTTCCTGTCTCTGTTGTTAGCTCTATTTGACTGGAATTCTCTCCAGGCTTCTCAAGAAATGTAGCCTTTTTTTTTTTTTTTTTTTTTTTTTTTTCTGTTGTTCCCTCTGTGAACAGTCTGAAGGGCTTTTTTTCCCCTTCAATATGTTAGCCATAGTTGTGAGAAAGCAGCAAAACCATGGCTTCTTAATACTGCCGAGACACATCTCTTTGACAATTTTCTGCCTGATAAATCTTTAGCATTTCCTATGGGTGAAAATCATAGGAACATGTGGAGGGAGAAAAATGATTTCACTGTTATTTTACTTCTTAGAGATGGAAAATTCTGCTCTACCAGCCCATTTATATTCAGACCATCGCAGACGATAATTCTCTGGGCTAATTATTTTGTTCCTGAGTGAAAAATAGATATTAGAACTTTTTTAGGATGCAATGAATAAGAGGTTCCACAGTTACAGAATGTATATTTGACCCCCGCTAATTGTTTTAAATATATGTTCCATTGTTTCCAAGGGACTAAGTGCGGGGAATGGAGTTATTCTTAAGGAACTATGGGAATTCTGGCTTAGCACAATGATGTCTAGGCTACCCGTATGTCCAGGCACAATATGGATAAAATAAATGTTTGGGAGAGGAAAAATCATTATAAAATGATGGTGCCTGCCAGGCAGGTAAGCAAACCTCACATACCAGCTGATTGAAACAAGTGTGATTATAGGAGCCTCAGGGTTTTTGTTTTTATTTCATTAACACAGGCTGACAGAAGACACAGTCTTCTCAGTGAAATTCAGCAAACCATAGATATATATGCTACGGGCAACTCTGGGAAGAGTATGATCCCATCAACACAAATGCATCACTCCAGGAAATACAAACGTGTACAACGCCTTTTAAAGGTGGATCACAGTCACCATCCTTGGCACGTGTATACAATATTAGTCTCAATTATATGGTTTACAGCAGTGAAAGAAGCAGCACAATTAACCTGAAAAAGTTAAATTTTTTTTCCACTCCTAATTTGAAACATTCTCTCCCTTGTAGAAATTGTGGCAATGAAGAGTTAGTAGAAAAGCCAAAGTTATAGCCCAAAAGTTCAATAAGCTTCTAAGAGCACTTAATGTTCAAACAGCCTAAATATGTTTTTATGGAGATCTATGGGCAATTCACTCCTCAGTTGCATTTTGTTATTCCTAAGAAGTGAACTGTATATTTCACCATAATATGTAAGACACAAAAATATTGGTTATAATCTGTACACTGAAAAATCTTTTGATGCTCAGTGTACCTGGTGGGTGAATGTCGATGTAGGTGGTTATAAAGGGTGTTGGATTCTTGGGGTCTCTTATAGGTCCAATGCTGAGTAAAACAAATTTTAAATTATTATTGTGAATTTCAAAAAGGCACCTATTTAAGAGATAAAAGAGAGGTGACTACCCTTTAGATAGATGTACTAACTTACAGGAATTCCATTTCTAGACATGACAGTCAGATGTGAAGGCTCAGAAATGTGATTGTTTTGCACCCTGCATCAGTATCTTCAGAGGATTAAGTCAAGCTAACCATATTCACAAGACAACCAAGTGAGACCTAATTATTATTAAATAAAACATACAGCTATCAGGAGGATAGAATACTTCTATTTACTTACTGATCAGCATATCCCTTCCCTATAGGCAAGTTAAATTATAATTATATGATTTCACAGTCAACATGGGAATAAAGCGAGAGCAGTTAATTGGATGTTTCATTGCCTAATGTTATCAAGCCCTGAGAGCGTGAAGTATTCATGTCAACACAGAGATAGCAACAGTTGCTCATGGGTGGAAGCTTGGGCTCATGTGGAAAGTCCCTGACAGGCTTCCAAAGGTATAAAGATAAATAAATAAGTTGATAGTTTTCAGCATACTGTGTTAAATCTGAATATGCATCTTGTTAAAGTGCTCAGTTGTATGTTGCATTCATAAATATTGCCTGTGCCTAGCATACTTCTTTGAACAGATCTGTAGAAAGTTTCCATTTCTTTAGCGGATTTTGAGACTCCCAGGTCTTGAAATGTCTGTAAATCCACAGAATAGCAATTCTCAACATGTTTGGCCTCAGAACTCCTTTATACTCCTAAATATTTTGGAAACTCCCGAAGAGTTATTATTGATTTGGATTGAATCGATCAATACCCAACAATTAGACATTAAAACTAAAACAAAATTTATCAATTTATGTTTTAACATAATAAACCCCTACATGTTAATATGAATAACGTTTTTTAAAAAGCTAGATTAAAAAGATGGTAAGTAGTATGATATTATTTATATTTTTGTAAGTGTTGTTAATGTCTGACAATAGAAAGCAACTGTCTTTCTGCTTCTGCATTTAATATGCTGTAATATCACATATAATGTAGTCCTTGAAAAAACATTCTGTACAACTTGGGAGAACAAAAATGAAAAAGGCAAATTGCCACATGCGATTATTAACAGTTTGATAAAGACAAGAGGCAGGGAAATTCTGAGTAGAAGAGGGCAGCTCCCTGGCAAGGGCCCCACCCTCAAGCCAAAAAGCCTGAAACCACCCCCTTTTCCAAAACCAGGCATGGCCTGCCCCACCCCCAATCCTGTACTCATAAAACCCCCAGGCTCAGCTGGCAGAGACAGGAGAAGCAGCTGGACATCAGAGACTGTGACTGGTTGTTAGAGACAATGACTGGACATCAAAGACCATTACTGGATGTCAGAGAGAAGCAGCTTGACTTCAGAGAGATAGCTTGATGGCTTAACTTTGGAGAATAATCCAGCCAGAGATGGCCTGACTTCAGGAGAAGATTATCTTGCTGCCCAGTCCCCTTTCCAAGCTCCCCTTCCCACTGAGAGCCAAGTTCATCGGCAGTCAAATCCCCACGCTCCATTTACCATCCTTCAATTCATTTCGCTACCTCATTTCTCCTGGACACTAGACAACAGCTCAGGTGCTATTTGTGTGTGGATGCAAAAGGCTGTCACATCGACCCTTTGCCCTAGCTGGCAGGCTGCAGCCACCTCACCCTAAAAGGTCACTGAGCTGTTAACATTTAAGCCATCTGCGGATGGTGAAACTACAAGAACATTGTAACACTTCCTTTGGAGCTTTAGGGGTCCTGCGCACCCCTCCCAGACACTGCCACAGGGCTAGTACAGAGTTTGCTCCTGCTGGCAACCAAAAGCACTCTCCCTGGCTTCTGCCACACTCATCTGCATGCTCCCAACAAGGTATGGAATGCAGCAGGTTGCGCTGAGTAGAGTTCACCACTGCCAGGGCCAGAGTAGCCAGCTGACTTCAGAACTTGTGTACTCCGGTTCCCACCCATGAAGGAGTCATGGAAATACCCTGATTCAAATGAACATATAATCACTGAAAAGCCACAATCAAGCATTCTATATATACATTTGCAAAATTAGTGTGTTTTTCAAACACAAACTAAAATATTTAATTAGATAAGTCATTTGTTCATTTTTTGTTGTTTATTAATATTTTACTGAATTCTAAATCTATTCTAGCTACTAATAACTAGAGTATCATACAAAATCATTTCACTGCCCCTCCTTTGTGCTCAGCCTATTTGTCCTCTTCCTGTGAAACTGTTGGAAAATATCTTTTCCTGTCTCCATAGATTTGTCCTTTCCATAATGTCATATATTTGGAATCATATAGTATATAGTCTTTTTAGATTAGCTTTCTTTTTTATGTAAATATTATTTTTACATTCATAATATGCATTTATGGCTCTTCCATATCTTTTCATGAATTGAGATTTTTTTTTAAAGACTTTAGAAACTACAATGTGTGTGCAAAAACCATCTTGGACATTGGAATTTAATGTAATCATATTTTTCTAGATAGATAAGATCTGAAATGCATAAGATACTTCATCAGGGGAAGAAGGCTTACATTAAGAAAAGTGCCTTCAATAACATTAGTTTTATTTAACTGTCAAATCTAAGGACTCTAAACTAGATGATGCTTGCTGGTTATGAAGTCAGTTTAATGGATGTAAATCATACTGAATCCTAGCAAAAAATTCTTTAATTTGTAAACAGAGTTTTTGGAACAATAAACCTTGGACTCTTTTGTATGAGTATGCATGTGTGTGTTTAATATAATTAATTTAATGTAACAGATTAGTGGCCTGAACTTTGTACAGAATAGGAAGTTTAATTTTTCTTCCAAAGGTAATTCAGATTAAACTGGACCAGGCTCTGTGTTTAAACCCTAGAATCAGAGGTATCTTACAAGTAAACATTTTAAATAGTATGCATACTGTTCATTTCCACAGTTTGTATAGTCATACTCAAGAAAATACCAGATCTGCCTGCTTATGTTACTTGGAATCATAATACATTATTGGTTATTTCAACTATATTTATATAAGTTGTTTTAGTCAATTCTGTATTTGCACATTGTTTTTTATAACTTTAGGCTGCATATTTATATTTGAAAATATTCAATGAACGTATGTAATATAATGGGAGATAAAAATGTGTTTCGTTAGGTTACACGATAGAAATGGAAATGTGACTTTATGAAATAAAGTGATTATTATTAAAATTATATCTTTGATTATAATAGATATTTAAAATAGATAGCCAAACCATGTCTTAAACATTTCAATAGGCTGTATTTGGGACTAATTTTATTCTAATTCTCATTTTGTATTAATATTCCAAGGCAGTAAGACCAGATAATTAAATTAACTGTGACTTTGCAGCCAATTTTCAGATTTTTTAGAACATATGCTGCCTTTCATTCTCTAATTTATTCTAACTTTGACCTGGCAAGTTATTTTCCCCTCCAAATTAACCTAAGGATCAATTTCACAGAATAATAACATTTTAAGAAAACTGAGTAGCATAGCATAGATTATCATAAAGAAATTAACATTCTTTTGATTATGAATATTCCTGAACACCTGGAGAGCCAGATTTGAAATGGAAGGATAGCAGCCGACTACTTCCCTGTTTTTAAATCACAGAGTTCACCATTAGGTCATGTCAGTCATCTGAAAAGTCAGGGTTTCCTTCCTTAAGACATAACTTTTCCATAGCAACGTCATTGCAACTGGATGCTTTTCCAATTAGGTACCATGTTTGGCTGCCTATAGCAGAAACCTGTCTACTGGGGATTAGTCACATGGGGATAAATTATATCACATAGCAAGAAAGTCCAGGGATGATAATGAAGTGACTTCTCTAAACCCTCCGAGTCCAGGTTCTTTACAGATTTCTGCTTAGAGAGCTTTAATTCAAGGCCTTTGTTTTGATGTTCAGAAGTTGGCAACTTCATATCTAGATATTACATTCTTGCTCCAGGTAGTTAAGAATCAAAGACAAAAGACAAAAGGGAAAGGGCAGGATCAGTGTCTTGGTCTGTTCAGGCTGCTCTGCTAGAATACAATATACCAGGAACTTATTCCTCACAATTCCAGAGGCTGGGAAGTCTGACGTGAAAACATGGCCGCATTAGTCTGGTAAGGCTCTCCTCCTTGATAGGCAGCCGCCTTCTCATTGCATCCTCCCATGGAGGAAGGGGTGTCTGCGAACTCTCTTTCATAGGGCACTAATCTCATTTGTGAATGTAAACCCCTTGTGGTGTCATCCTCTACCAAAGGCCCCACTGCCTGCTACCATCACATTAGGGGATAGGATTTTAACAAATGAATTTTTGGGGAACACACACTTAGCAGCCAGCAAAGTCAGTTCTCTTAAACAAACAAAAACAAAAATAAAAATCATTTCCTGGAATACTCACCTAGGTAATTCCACTGAAATCTCAGTGGTGAGGACTGTATCAGATGACAACCCTTAACGCTTAGGGGAGGCCTTACTATGATCACATGGAACTGAGAACACTGGCACAGTGTCACACACTTGCACACAAATCACAGTTCTCTTTGAAAAGAAGGATTCAGAAACAAATATCAGTAGGCAACTAGGAGCATCTGCCATGGGAACTCAGTATGATTTAGGCAAGAATCATGCAATCTCAACTCTTACCGGTAGTTGGTATGAATTTTTGTACTTTTAATCTACTTCCCAACGTGTAGTAACTGTAATTACTGCTAGTCACACAAATGTTGCTCAAAAAACTAGCTCCATAATTTTTACATTCCTTTTATTCTACTGGGTCCCTAGTTGCCCAGTTCCAGTGCTGTCTGGAGTTACCATCCCTGAGCTGCTCACCAGCATGGCTGCGTCTGTTACCATGTAATTTCCATTCACTTCCAAAACCTTTCTCTATAGCTCCCTCTTATACCGCCATCTCCTGTCCTTCTACTTTCGGTATTCCCTTACTCTCACTGAATCTGATCTCTGCCATCTTTGTGAGGTGAGCATTCAGACTTCTTCTATGTCTGGCAAGCAATCAGGTACCTCCTAAATTTCTTTGCCACCTCCTTCCCCTGTCCTCTCATCCCCGTGTCATGAATCTGGTAACTGACAATTTTATCGGTGCACTCATTTTAGCATTACACTCAGTTATCCTCAAGTCCTCACTGACTTTCCACAGAATGTCACCAAGACCTTATGTAATAAGACCATATATTTTTCAGTGTTCCAAGGTAGTATGAATTCCTAGGTGCCCTAGATGGTTGCATATAACCTCTGATACCCTTATTCCCCATGCAAATAGAAAAGAAAGAGTTTGGAGGCCTTTATTTTATACCACAACCATTCTACTAGGTACCTGAGGCTTACCTCTTTATATTTGGTACATTATGTGTGTATGCAGTGGCGGGGAGTAGGGGGGTAGGCTCTAGCTCAACAGTGTTAATCTGTTGATTAACACTGTTTTTTTGATCTCTGAAATAATGAATATCTGATATTCAGTATTCACTAAATATTGTTTATTATAATACAATAATTCAGTATTCACTAAATATTGTTTATTATAATACAATGATTTTTTGATCTCTGAAATAATGAATATCTGATATTCAGTATTCACTAAATATTGTTTATTATAATACAATGATTCAACTATAGAAAGCAGTAGTCTCTGAAATCTCAGCAATGCATGGAATCTTTACCCTAGGGCACAGATACTATATACTTCATTCCCTGAACCTCCTGGATCTCAAGAATGTGAAATATTACAGAAAGAAAAAGAAATGCTGGGAATCAAATAGTTCACCAATACATCTCACAGAAACAAAATGCACAGTTGCTCAATGAAATCAAAAGAGACAAAAAACTCCTAATACAGAATAAACTTTTTGGCTACTAAAATTTACTATGACTTTTACAGATAAAGACTTCTCAAACTCTGACTCAGTGCTGGGGAATTCATTTTTGGTAGATGCAGGATTCTGTTAACATAGGCTTTCAGCCAGCACTTGCATGAACTTTTTGTTATGATGAACTTTTTTCTGCAACAGTGCGTGGAGGAGGGATTTGACCTGCATATACCCTGAGAATTCTTTTTCAGATTATAACTCACTTTGACAAGGCATTTAAAAACATGGATATACTTTAAATAAAGGTATCTTTAGACTTCAGTATCCTATGCCCTTTAAAATCACAACCACTCAAAGAAATACTTGTTTAACTTCAAAATAAAATAAGAATAGACATACAGTTACTAATGATATGAATAAAAATAATAATTACTAAAAATTCATAGTGTTTATTAGATATGATGATGAAAATCTAAACTGAATAT
Organism: Saimiri boliviensis; assembly: GCF_048565385.1. NCBI lineage: Eukaryota > Metazoa > Chordata > Mammalia > Primates > Cebidae > Saimiri > Saimiri boliviensis. Next base: position 31,325,156 of record NC_133466.1, on the reverse strand, counting down.
CTCTTTCTTGGTACAAATGTTACCTGAAAAAAAATATATCTATATGTATATGTATATATATTCTGTATGTTTAATTTTCACTTCTTGTGAGCTAAGGCCACAGGGATATCTAATTCTGTGATTTTATCATTCTAACCCTGAACATAAGAGGAACAAGAGTTTTCAACTAAAACTTGTTTAATATTGTGCTTAGGATTTTAATAAAATGTAGCAAGAGTAGTATATAAAATCTGATTGAATTCTATATTAACAGTAAGAACAAGCAAAACTTTCTGATTGCCACCAATAAAGTACTGGATGCTTCTGTAGGTGCTTCTTTTGCTTGAGCTTGAAGTGAGATGCTCTATGTAGCTATAAATATAACTATAGATTCAAAATATTCAATTATAAGTCAAAACATGCAAAGCATCACGAAACAGCATGGGAGATATATTTGTCATGTCATAAGCTGTTCTCATGTTATACAAATGTGCATTTTATCTTTAATAACATTAACAATGAAATTGCTGTCTGGGTTAAAACTCCTCCAGCATTAAAATCATTACTCAGCATTTCAGACAAGATATTTTCCCTGCCACTCCCAGAACCACCCACGCACTTCTTGGAAATATGACAGATGGTGTCAGAGCACTATATTCTGATCCTAAAAACCTTTGAAAATGTTTTTGGAAAAAAAAAGTGTGTTGGAATAATCATTACTGCTGTTAGCCAATTATTACCAGCTTTTCTTTTTCAGGCCCATGGTAGGGTACCTCCCTTGCCTTGGAATTCTCTAATCTTGGAATCAAATTTGGCTTTTTAATTTGTTTTGGCCAGCAAAATGTGTGAAGTGCTTCTAGTAACTGTAGAGAGAAGCTTTTAAAGTTAATTTGTAATTATTCATTCTCTCTCTGGCATGATAACAGGCACTATTAAGACACTGAATACACCATTAGGCTGGACCCTTTACTGGCCACAATGAACAGAGATCTCTGCCAACTATGATAGAAATAAGGCATGACTGATAAACCTTCATTATTTTAAGTAATCAAGACTTTTGAGTTTTAATACTGCATCACGTGTTACCCATCCTGACACAAGTGGGAATGTTTCCTTGCTTCTCTGATACTGAACTCTTTTGAAAACCTGAACAATATCACAATCAAGTATTAATTTAAAATCTGTATTCATGTACTCGTTCATTCATTCAGGAAACATTGAAGGGTTAGGATAACATTGATAACTTTGCTAGACTTGGGAGTATAAAGATGAATTAGTTGTGGTACTTGACCTCAGCAATCTTATATTCAAATGCGGATTTCTGAGACGTAATTAAATAAAATAGTAATAAATTTACTTTCTAGTAGGTTCACATTTGTCTGACTTTGTAGGTCGTCAAACTTTCCACGGGAACCATCACTCTAAGGACATTATTCAAAGCTGAGACAACAGCCTGTGCAAAGAATGAAATTGTAAAAGTATTTAGATTATGTTGATAATCTTACTGCAGCTGAGGTGCGTGTCTATATCTTAATTATAATACGTATGTCCAAAGAAATAGAGGAATTCCAAGGTGATTTTCATATTTTTCACATTTTGCAAAATAACAAAATATTTAGTTTGTGCTAAGCACCACCAGGGTTATTCCAATCTATATCTTTAATTGAGACAGGATTCCTGCAGAAATAACTCAAAAGCATATTTTCCCTTATTATATTTATTTTGGTTTCAGAAGAATCTAGATGCATATGGTTGAATAACTTTACAGCTTAATTTATTGAATATTTTTGAATATTTGAAAATGTGTAGTTTTCTCTTTATTCAGTTGTGAGAAAACGAATTTAGCATTTTGTAAAAAAAAACTTTCAGTCAAAAATTCTTTATTATCCTAAACCAGCACTTAACAAAGTCCATGTGGGAATTCTGCATGAGGTCAGGTGGCCTGTCTTTCAGGAAGTGCATTTTCATAAAAAAGGGTTATCAGGAAAAGGTGTAATATATTCATTGGGTAACTTTATTGTGTTTAATATTTGTCTTCCTTTTTATTTAAACTGTATTTTACGAAACATATTAAAATATTCTAGGACATATTTTTTTTGCTTCTTCTTACACATGTGAAACCTTCAGCCATATCATTTGTTGGATTTCCTGCTGTTTAGAGAATGTCTTAGACTTTTGTCACTTCTAACAGCTAATAAAAATGTCTGTACCAAAAACCCAACGAAAGGCCATTTTTTTGCATCAATTTACTGTTTATGTTCTAGGAAATTTAAGTTCATTTATTGTGTGTTTTAGGAAGATGGAAAGAAATAGAACACTATGTCATAGTACCGTTTTTCTTAGTACACTATATATAAATTGTGGTGGATATACAAATTGAATCACATCTAGAATAAAGCTATAGCCAACTTCCACTTCCTCAGCAATCACAGCAATACATTATAAACTCTCCCGCATGTGGTATTAAACACTCTATTTTGAGGATCTCTGTGATTGCAACTTTTCTTTAGATCTGAAGAAGACATTTACATTTCCAGTTGCTAGCTTCACTTAAAATTGGTTTTCATTTATCCTGATCTATATGCCTGATTCTATGCCTCTATGTGACACGGAACTCTTTTTCTAGTCTTGATTCCCTTTACATATGGTTCATTAGCTCCTGCCTACAAGCCTTTCTTAAAACACTCCATGTTTTCCTACTTACTCTGTTTTCATTTTGTTTCAATTTGTTTAGGAAGAGAGGGTCTCATTCTGTCTTCCAGGCTGGAGTGCAGTGATGCAAACATAGCTCACTGCAGCCTGGAACTCTTGGACTCAAGCAGGACTCAACTCCTGCCTCAGCCTCCCTAAGGGCTAGGACTACAGATACGCCCTACCTCCTCTGGCTCCTACCTACTTCGTATTCATTTGGTCCATCTGCCCATTTTCAAGTACTACTTAATATTCTTCATTTCTAGGAGCCTTTTGTGATTAAACACAACATTCTTTGATAAAAAGTTTTGGAGTCTCAGATAGTACATGTTTAAACAAAAAAATCTATGTGTATCAATCCATGCTTCTCAAACATTAATGTGCATAAACCAACTGGGATGTTTCTAAAAGTCAGGCTCTGCAAATCTAACTAGCTCCCAGGTGATGCCACTGCTGCTCGTCTAGATCATGCTTTGAGTAAGCAAGGTGTTACTCCTTCAATATCTGACATCCACTGGGTATGATATAATCAATTATTCAAAATATTTACTCAAAATTAACTACAACTGAAACAGCAAGGGTTGCAGTGCACCGGATTCTAATGATTAACTAGTGAGCAAAATAATCGAGATCCTTAAATCTAGGATTCACATTCCAGTGGATAATTGAGTAATAATATAAAATTTAAAAATCTTTGATAAGATCAGTGGGGAAACGACCTATAACAGAACAAGTGGGCAGAATGTAGTACACTGAATGTGCTCTGGGAAGAACTGATTTTCTGAGGAAGTTTATACTATTTAGCAACTAAATAGTAAACTGAGGAAAGTTAAAGGAGACAATCATGCAGAGTGAAAGAAAACAGCCGCCAGAGAAATTAGTTAGCACAAAGTCTAATCTAGCAAGATACAGGGAATTTGAAGTATAGAAAGAGGAGATCAGCACAGCCGAAGCAGAGTAAGTGTTGGGAGACTGAAGGCTGAACCTTTAATCTTCCTAAGACCTTTAGACTTTGGATGTTTTATCATTCTAAGATTAACGAAAGCTTAATAAGGAGCATTTGGTTATCTAAGTAGAAATAGGTGAGATCTTTAATTTGTGGGGAATACATATTGGAAGGCACAAAAGTATAGGGATGAAAACTATTTAGAAAGCAGATATTGATAACTAAGCAGTAGCAGTAAAGGTGGTGGTGGGAGTGATTAGTAGCAGTAAAGGTGGTGGTGGGAGTGATTAGTGGTAGTAGCAGCAGCAGCAGTGTAGTATCAGTAGATCACCAGTGATTATGATTTTTTGAATCCAGAGAGAGGAGGAGAGTCCAAGATGGATTTTTGAGGTAAGACGACTTGTAATGTGGAGGAGAGAGAAGGAATACTAGAGAACACCTATGTGTTTGCCCTGAGAAAGTGGTTGGCTAACAGCATGGTTTACTGATGTATGGAGCATGGGATAAATGGGTTTGAGGGAAAAGGCACGTCTACATTTAATGGAAAACACATAGAGATGAGAAGCAGCTGACTAGTCATACAGGTCTGGGGCTTAAGGATAGGTTCAGGCCATTGATAGAAATTTAGGAATCATTAGCCATAGGGCTGAATTTGTTACCTGGGGAGAAAAGACAGAATAAATAAAGAACAAATTTTAGGGTATTCAAAAATGAGACATCCAGAGATATCCAAGATATTTCTTGCAAAGAATACCTACATGGAGAAAACACAGTGGGACTGGGGTAAAAAGAAAACAATAAACAGAAAAGTGTCACCAAAGCCAAAAAAAGGAAAATTTTAAGGAGTAAATTGTAGACTAATTTACTCCTTAAAAATAAACATATATAAAAACACATGTGTATTGGACTAGGAAATTTAGTGTATCTTCATTAGCATAATGGAGAAGTAATTCTTTTAGTTTACACATAACTTTTGAATACCCAATATGTGCCAGATATTATTATGGGTGTTGGGAATTTTTTGTTAGGGAAAAACAATCCATACTTTCATGAGAACTTATGTGAATGAGGCAGATTTTAAATCATTATAAAGATGGAAATATAATTGGCATGTTAGGCGAACCATTATAGTTGAGTCATAGTGAACAAAATAGGAACTGTTTTAAGAGAAAGTATACGAAATGATTAAGGATTAGATCACCTAGGGCCTCAAAGGGCATAGCCACAAGGAATCTAAATTTTTTTTCTACATGCAATAGAAGATTTTAGAAAGTGATAATTATTTTTTTTCTCCATTGGTAAAATCCTATTTGATTTTAGTATTGAAGAGATGAAGAAGTGGAGACCACAAGTATCATCAACTTCCTTAAGATACTGTTTGTGCTGGGTATAGTAGTAACTAACACATATTGAGTGACTACCAAGGGCAAGGCACTATTTTAAGTCCTTTGCGCGTAATTGATTTAATACCCACAATAACCAAATGAGCAGTAGCCTTACTTGTAGATGAGGAAAACACAAAGAGACGATTCAGAGTAAAAGTGGCATATTTGTGTTTGTTGGTTTTGGGTTTTGTTCTTTAATAGAACAGAACTAGAGCTTCTATTTTAATAAAAGCAAAACAAATAATTTGAACACAAAGGCAAGCAAGTTTATTTCTTTAATGGGAAATTTCTCCTCTAATAATGTCTACTTGCAAGGTATTTTATGAGCTGAGGAAGAAGGAGTAGGGAAGAGTGAGGGTGAAAAACGAGCGGGGCGGGAGAGAAGGATAGCTCGCTTCTAGTAACTGCTGGAAATGGGAGCGTAAAAAACTCTTTCATCAGAAGATTATCTTTTACATTTAAATATACAATCCATCTGGATAAATTTTTATCTCATATGTTATAAAGTTGGGGTCAGCATTTTTCATGTAGAAATGAACCCTGCACCATTTATTACAATGACCACCCTTTCCAAACTACACTGCAGTGTTACCTTCTCAATCATCAATTAATTTTATGAGTGCAGGTATGTTTCTGGAGCCTCTGTTCTGCTGGTTAGTTGAAAACCTTTTTTTTTTTTAACCAAATTTTTTTATTCTATATAATGAAGTCTCATGTAATACCTGTAGGCATACCCTTAGAACTAGCAGGAATTTTACTGAGGCTGAGTTTCAAATATCCACATATGAAATAGAATGCCCACCCATTAGCTTCTCCAAACACAGTGTGAAGTAAATAATATATGATGATTTGATAGAATTAATTCATACATAAAACAAACCTTGCATGCCAAAAAACAACATGTGGGAATCTTCAATTACAGAAATAACAAGATTACTAATCCCTTCAATACCCCATTGCAAATGCACAAACACATAAGAAGTAAGGCTTTTTCAAACAAAGGGATCAACAAAGTAAATATCCATTAAATTACTCTATTTCTCAGTTTAAAGCCATCAGTAAAATAAACAAGAAATTATGACACACATTTTACACAAATTAATGCAAAAAATCACCGCTCAGCTTGTTTGTTCTTAAACTGTAAGGAAAATCTTGTACCATTCTCCCTATCTGGACTATGTCAGGTATTTGGATAATTTTAACTGTAGCTAAAATGAATATCTTGAACAACTTAGTTACATTGACGTAGTGCCTTGTGGTGTCCCAATGATTCCACATTAGGACTTTGGAATTTTAGAATGTTGACTCTTTTACTACCTAAATTCTATCTCACTTTGTTTTAATCTTCATAATTTACTATGCATATTGTATTGCATTAAAGGTCACCTAAAAACTGAAATAAAGTTCTATAAAATCAAAGAAGGACTATGTGAACAGGTTTTTTTTTTTTAAATGGGGAGGGAGAATCACAGTAAAAATAAACTTTTAATTCATAAACACGATTTTATTAAATGAAACATTTATTTGAGATAGAGACATCAAAGCTTTTGATAAGATAAAGTGGTGTTTCTTTCTAGTTAGTCAAGATGTTAGAGAGTGGACTTGGGCAGTAAATGAACTTTACGAGGATCTCTCTCCTCTTCAAAATTCCTGATTCCAAAGCAAATGTGGACAGTCTCATATTTCCTCCATTTCTGTTACTGCACTCACTGATGGAGCATAGTATTGGAAAATTGCCCTTTTAATCACTGATTTCAAAAATTAACTACATCCTTAAACATGATCTTTATTTCACTCTGAGCAATAATTTTCTTTAAAATAAACTTTCCTTTCAAAATGAAATTAAGGCCAGGTGCAGTGGCTCACTACTGTATTTCCAGCACTTTGGGAGGCTGAGGTGGGCGGATCACCTGAGGTTGGGAGTTCAAGACCAGACTAACCAGCATGGAGAAACCTCATCTCTACTAAGAAAAATACAAAATTAGCCAGGCCTGGTGGTGTGTGCCTGTAATCCCAGCCACTTGGGAGGCTGACACAGGGAAATCTCTTGAACCTGGGAAGAAGCGGAGGTTGTGATCAGCTGAGATCATGCCATTACACCCCAGCTTGGGAAACAAGAGTGAAATTCCATCTCAAAAAAAAACCCCACAAAAACAAAAAGTATATAAAATAAAATAAAATAAAAGGGAATTAAGCCTGACAATATGAGAAGGGATAAAATTAACAACTTTTACTGTTAGTTTCAGTATCTAAAATGAGAGACTATATGTTAAATATGCTTGAAACACATCCTAGTTGCATATTTTTCTAATTTGTAAATATTTTAATATAATTGTGATAGTTCTTTGACCCAATGAAACAGGATAAAGAATACACAATGACCTCTCTCCTTATTTCTCATCAACATAGGATTTATTTTATTTATTTTATGTCTGCCTCTGCAGTGAGTTCTCAGATAACTCTATTATTTATTTATTTATTTATTTATTTATTTGAGACAGAGTTTTGCCCTTGTTGCCCAAGCTGGAGTGCAATGGGACAATCTCCACTCACTGCAACCTCTGCCTCCCAGGTTCAAGCTATTTTCCTGCCTCAACCTCCTGAGTAGCTGGAATTACAGATACTCGCCACCATGACTAGCTATTTTTTTGTATTTTTAGCAGAGACAGGGTTTCATCAACTTGCCAGGCTGGTCTCGAACTCCTGACTTCATCCACCTCTGCCTCTGAAGGTGCAGGGATTATAGGCGTGAGTCACCGTGCCCAGCCTCAGATCACTTTAATCAGATATTCTGAAAAAGACAGTTATTCAGAAACATGAAAAGCAGAGTATATTACCAGTTTTCTTAACCTCCAGAGCTCACTTGTCGTCTCTTTTCTTAAGTGGAGACCTGAGAGTCACGGACCATCCTTCCCATGCCTTGCATTTCATTATGCTCCTTCATTCTAATCACTTCAATTGAAACTCATTTGTTCACGAAACCTGGTTGTCATATTTTCTATATAATTTGTAAAGCTTATTTCAGCAGGTATGAGAATGATAGAACTACACAATTTCTCTCTATTTTTTTCTCTTTTTTTCAGAAACAGGATATGCGCCTCAGTTTGGTCATTTAGATAAAATACAGGTTGTGATACGTCAACTTGTGTAGGCCATGGTACCCAGTCATTTGATCAAACGCTTATATGTAAATGTTGCTGTGAAGGTATATTTTATATAAAATTAATATTTAAATTCATAGACTTTGAATAAAGCATATTGCCTTTGATAGTGTGACAAGGCCTCACCTAATACAGCGAGAGCCTTAAGAGCAAAGAATGAGGCTTCCCAAGGAGGGAATTCTAATCTAGAATTCAACAGAGAAACTCTGCCTCAATTTCCAGCCTGCTTTTCCACAGACTTCAGACTCAAAACTGCAATCTCAATTCTTGTTTTAATTTCCAGCTTGCCAGTTTGCCTTACAATTTACATACTTGCCAACACCCACAATCATGAGAGCAAATTATCTGCAATAAATCTGTGTCTATAAATATGTCGGTCTGTCGGTCTCCATCTTTGCCTGTGCTGTTTTTCTGGAAAACCCTGCCTAATAAAACTACTACCATCAGAGTTAACTGTGCTGAGAGCATTAGGTTTAGGAGGTTTAGGACATAGAGACATAAGAGAGATTTTGAGACCCTGAAGTCTGAGAGTGTCCTTGGTAGGCCCTCCTAAAAGTTGCCACAAACATCACCTATGTATGAGTCTTAGTTTAATTGTCAAAGTTCTAGAAGTATCTGAGGGGGGTGGGAAATACATGCAACAACAACAACAACAATAAAAATGTTGCTGTTACATAATTTTAGTAGTTTATTCTTATTTAATTTCTCTTAATAGAAAATAAAATCTATTTAAATTTAAAGAAAAAAAAAATACCAGTATCTTTGCTGCAGCTAATCATCTGGTATCAAGAATTTACCTTAACGAACAAAGAATTGGTTAATGAGTAATTTCACTCACTTTTCTCAGAAATCATATATAGAATATAGCATTAAATCATTCAACTAAGACTTTTTGAGTAGCAACCAGCTCCTAGACAATAGGGATAAAATATTGAATACTGTATACATTATTAAGATAATTTTTGCCAGAGCTTTAGCTCTCCAGGAAACAAGCACTGAGAAAAAGTGGGAGTAAAACCAAGACATGGCAATTTATAAAGTAACTTAATTGGCTCATAGTTCCACATGGCTAAGGAGGCCTCAGAAAGCTTACAATCATGGCAGAAGAGGAAGCAAGACATGTTTTACGTGGTGGCGGGATAGAGAGAGAAAGAGAGAGAGAAATTTGTCTCACCTTGAAACCCTCAGATACTATGAAAACTCACTCACTATCATGAGAACAACATGGAGAAACCGCACCCATAATCCAATCACCTCATGCCAGGTCCCTCCCTTGACACATCAGGATTACAATTCAAAACAGGATTTGGGTGGTGACACAGAGCCAAATTATATTATCTGCCTCTGGTCCCATTCAAATCTCATGTCCTTTTCACATTTTGAAATCAACTGTGCCTTCCCAACAGTCCCCTAAAGTCTTAACTTATTCCAGCATTAACTCAAAAGTCCAAGTCCAAAGTCTCATTGGACACATGGCAAGTCCCTTCTAACTAGGAGCCTGTAAAATAAAAACAAGTTAGTTACTTCCATTATACAACAGAGGTACAGGCATTGGGTAAATGTTCCTCTTCCAAATAGGAGACAATGGCCAAAAGAAAGGGGCCTATGCAAGTCCAAAAACCAATGGGGCAGTTATTAAATCATAAAACTCTGAAATGATTTTCCTTGACTCCACATTTCACATCCAGGGCACACTGATACAAGGGGTGGCCTCTCAAGGCCTTGGACAGCTCTGCTGTGGTTCTGCAGGGCACAGCCCCTGCAGCTGCTTTCATGAGCTGGTGTCACTGTGCTTTCTCAAATGCACAGTGGAAGCTGTCAGTGGATCTACCATTCTGGGGGCTGGCGAATGATAGCCTCCTCACAGCTCCACTAGGCAGTGCCCAGTGGGAACTCTGTATGGGGGCTCCAACCCCACATTTTCCCTCTGCATTGCCCTAGTAGAGGATCTTCATGAATATTCCATCCCCACAGCAGACTTCTGCCTAGACACCTAGGTTTTTCCAAACGTCCTCTGAAATCTAGGCAGAGGTTCCCAAAACTCAACTCATCTTCTGTGCACCTGCAGGCTCAACATCATGTGGAAGCCGCCAAGGCTCGTTGCTTGCACCCTCTGAACTGTCCTAATAGAAGTATCTTTGCACCTCCCGAAGTATCCTAATAAAAGCCCTCGTAACCATTACCTTTCAGGCTGGAAATGTTGCACTTGTCCATTTATGGTTGAAATTAGGTGAAGGAGTACCGTGAGTCACCCAAGCGAATCACTCAAGTGAATCACCCAAGCTTTGTACTCATGGCTACCTGCATCCATTGTACAACAGCAGCACTACCTTCTCCTGGGATGATCAGGTTTAATTGCCTCTGAAAAGTTGGTAATTTATTTTCTGGCCTACTGATTCCTAAAGTGCCCAGGTAGCATCACTAGCTCTGCATTACTTTGAATATCTTGCTGTGTCCTGGTAAGAGTGTACCTCTGTTGGAGAACAGGTGTTCTAATCCTGTGGCATCCAAAATTGAAGGAATGGGAAGCACAAAGTCTTCAGAAGGTCACTGGGAGTAATGGTAAGCAAGCTTCTTCTGCTTCTATGCCCTTGGTTCCCAAATCTATATATTCTTTCTTTTGAGGTTATAGTGCCGTACGGTGGTCTCTGATTTCATGCCTACAGTGCATCCTGGAAAGTAGTATCTCATTCTCACAAAGCATGCCGCTGATTTATCACTTCAGCTTCACCTTCAGCGGGCCCTTACAATGCCTGTAGTTTCTGGGTGGTGCAGAATACAAGGTGATCAGTGAATCACTTGGTGATGATTCCATCCCCACATTTCTTTTATTGTGATGTTTTTGCCTGTTTTATATTTTATTTTTACTGATTCGAGGCTATATTTTATGTTTTTGAATCAGAATTTCTGTAAGCCCCTGGATTATGATATTAGAGGTCTTATGGGCAAGAAGGAAAAACGTAAGCCTAAAATAAATCTTTATTCTTAGAGAACAAGCCAGTGGCCCTTCCAGGACAGAAAAGGAAAATGTAGTCAAATTACCATCCACTGCCCAGTGTCTATAATTGAGGAATAGTGTCACAGAGCTATTACATTGTTGGCCACAGTGGTAGGAACAGCTAGAGAGGCCCTGATAAGTGGGAACCTGTTCTATTGACCCCATACATTGCTCCCATCTCTTTCACAGTGGTCACTTGATTCATGTGCCCACCACCTTAGCATTGGGGTACATTCTGGCAAACTGGCTGACACCCATGAACTGAGTCATTTTGACTACTTGGCTCCTTAGTGCTGCTTCTGTGCTTCCGTAGTGGATGTATTCTAGTGAGCACTAGCCTGTAACACAAACTTCTTCACACTTTATAACCACTCTCATGTGTCCATGCATGTGTCTCTACGAAACACACCTCTTTGTTTTTGATATTCCACTATTTTTCTTGCCAGGCCCCCAACAGCTGCCAGACCATTTTCCACCTTTGATGAGTACATATATATTTCAAACTTGGGCCACTTCTTCCCCTATGCAAAGCGGTTAATCAGGTGGGCCACCTACAGCTTTGCTCATTAGGAAGGCTTCTCCTCATGCTGTATTCTAAGGCTACTTCTGAGTGGGGCAGCGTTGCAACTACCATTCATTTTTCAACTGCTTTTCTACACCAAGCTGACACATCCATAAACCAACCTATGCATTCTGCTCTATTCTATATCAATTGTACAGAACCCTTCACAGATCAGTGTATATAAGCTTAGAGAGGGATGCAGATGCAACCATGCTAATTACATGGGAATCTGGGATAACTGTTCATTTACTTTCTTGTGCCATCTGACCTTGGCTTTGCTTGATCTTAGATGTATCATTTCCAACACATAATGATAGTCACTGTGTTCACCTGCTTGTATGACTTGTGAGTCCAAACTAACTCAGCCTGTGATGGCCAGTTTCAAGTGCATTGTCGTTTGATATACTGTGGTCAGGTATTTTGTGAGTCAAATCCCAAAAGCTGTCCTTTAAAGTTGTTACATTTGATCTTCTCTGCTGAAGATCAAATGATCTTGTCTAGCATCTCAAGAGCCCATGCGATTCTTCCAATTGCACTTACTCCAAGTTGCATACTGCATCCTTTTTCACCACTGAAACTCCAGGCATTATAGGGGCTGTAAATTTTATGGCCCAAATGACAGAACTCTTTGTTCTGCAGACCAGACCTATACTTTGCTGTTTCAGGTCCAGCTCAAAGCTGTCAGCCTTCCACGTCATCCAATACACAGACCATCCAATATTCTCAATATGGAATATATTATCTCCAGGACCTAAAGAGTCTACTAGATTTGTATTTTCTTTTTTGTGATGGGGGATCCAAGGAACAGCAATCTGTCTTTTACTTTGGAGGAGCTATTCTGGCATGTTGGTGATTACTGGACCTCTAACACTGAAGTGGCAGAGCCAAATCTTTGCAGGATTTATTTGTCACCCTTCGGACCACATATGTCTTACTAAGCCCTCCAACATCTAGCCATCTCTTGCTCCTTCTGTCTGATCAGCATGATTCCGTTGATGTAATGAATATATATGATGTTCTGTAGGATATCCAGATGGTCCAGGTCTCTTTGTATCATATTAGTCAAAGGATGAGAGAGTTAACTTGGCCCTGGGGGAAAAATAAAAATATATACTGTTGTGAATGCAAATTGTTTGTGGTTCTCTCTCCTGATTGGAAGATAAATTCATTTAATAGACATTGAGGCTTATAGTAATCCACTGCCATTACCCAAGACCCACTGAGTTTCTTTGGGTATGAGAATGAGGAATTGTATGAAAAAGATATTATAGAGATTATCATTCCCGCATCTTTTAGATTTTTTAAATTGGCATTACTCTCTGCCACTTACACCCTCCAATGTGATACTTTTTATTTTTTTCTTGGCCAGCTCCTGGTTTTAGAGACTTCAGTTGTTTGCACTGTTATAATATAATGGGGAAGTCAAGCCATCTATTATGTGTGTTCATCTCAGTTGCAAGCTCATAAAATGTCCAACCAGTAAGTTTGCAAACAGACTGAAAGCCAAACCTCAGTCACTATTTCTGGGGTCCTAGATTCTTTAATTGAGGAGCGATGGTGCTACTGCAGTTTTCCACGTATCTGTGTTTACTACAACCTGGTGTCCAACAGCAAAATATCTGGGCATTTCCTTTTCCTCATTGTAAAAGTCACTTACGTTAAGGCCGTAAATCTCCTTGCAAAAGGACTAAGGAAATCCTTTATAATGTGTATTGGCCATGCTGTTGCTCATTTCTTTCTCATGAAAAACCAAACCACCTCCTCCATCTGGGGGATGGACTCTGAAAACTGGATCAGCTCCAAAAACTGGTCAAGGGCTTTTGATTTTTTTTTTTTTTTTTTTAAGACAACTGCTTTCAGCTTCCAGTTTATCCAATATTGCCTTCTCTTGAATAACTACGTTAAGCAATTCCCCCATTTCCTGACCATTTATTGTTTCCCTAGGAATATCAGGCTTTACCTACCATTTCCATAACCTCTGCAGTTCAGACTCCTTTGGCTGGCAGTCAGAATGATCAGTCATTACCATCATTGTCTTCCACACCTGGTTTCTGGCAGTTCAGCACTCCTAACCAGTCTTCATTGTTTCAGAGGCCCTAAAATCTCCATTATCAGTAAGCCAAATTCTATTCAGTGGACAGCCACCACTAAAATTGATGCTGTGATGCCTCTTCACAGCACGTTCCTGATGGGCCGGGAAAATGTGACATCCTCTGTTCTTTCCTCTGGAATAGAATTCTCTGGTGAGATTTCTGGGTTCTTATATCTATCCCAGCATGCCCATTTTCACGAGCTTTTAACCCTTCGCTTTCTCACTCGGGCATTTTCACCTTGCTCAGTGTGAACCACCACATTTTTCAAAGTTCCTAAGAATCACCCTAATTTCGAGATGACATTTACACAGCTTGAAAATCCATTCCCTTGAGTCAAAGCCAAGAATTTCAATCCCTAGATCACAAAAGAGTTTCCCCAAGTCTGCAAACTCTCTCTAAATGGTTCTTTATTTTCTGTTCTCTTTAATGGAGTACCTTCCAAATCAATCCAGTCTCATAAATGGGCTCCACCCCCGGCAGTGCAGGTTGGGCAGATACTGCTTCCTTTGGCTTTTTAGTCCCTCCTTGCTCATCGGGCCCAGCACATCCCGGGATGGATTGTAACCTGGTTTTTGGCCAGGTAGCCAGGGGAGGATATAGGGGTACCTGAAAACTGGGGTATCTGTTTCCTCGTGGAAGGAAGGCCTCTATAGTATCTTCCAAAATGGAACATGGATCAATTCTTGATAAGAAGACATAAACCACCACTGTGGACTCAAAATTTTCAGATAATTCTAGAAATTTTAAATCTTCCAGAGACTCTATTCAGGTATCCCCACTCCAAATGTCAAGACTGCAGGTTAACACACGTGGGATCCTACCTTGTTGAATAGTTTAAATCCAATAATGCAATAATTTTTGACCCAGTTGTGTGATGAGATAGAAACTCAGCCATACATGATTTAAATGCTTATAAGATTTACTTACTTTGAAATTAAAGACATTTTCTAAACTTTGAATTAACTAATATTTGGATTGCCCTGATATAAACAAAAACTTCTTTGTTTCTTTTGAGATGGAGTCTCACTCTGTTGCCAGGCTGGAGTGAAGGGGCTGGATCTCGGTTCACTGTAACCTCTGCCTCCTGGATTCAAGTGATTCTCCTGCCTCAGCTCCTGAGTAGCTGGGACTACAGTCTCATACCACCCCACACAGCTATTTTTTGTATTTTTAGTAGAGATGGGGTTTCACCATGTTGACCAGGATGGTCTCAATCTCTTGACCTTGTGATCGGCCCATCTCGGCCACCCAAAGTGCTGGGATTACAGGCGTGAGCCGCTGTGGTCGGCAAATACTTCACATTTTAAATGACTCATTTATTTCCTAACACCCAATGTCATGTGTATCATATTTGATAATTCAATCAGACTGCAGATAGTTTCTCATGGTGATTTTAATAGATATTTTTCATAGTAATTTAGAAATTTGACAAATAAAACTAATTTAAATTTAAATATATCTTAGGAAATGAATGAAGGTGTAGGTGAACAGCTAAGCTTTAATCCTGACACTTGGCACGTAGCCTCAAGTTACACATGATTTTACATTTTTTTTAAATCTATGGGATCCTAGTGAGCTAATTCAATTGATATAGAACAAAATGTACACACATTAATGAAGTATTCTTTTTTACATTTGTCAGAAAAATTGAATTAGAATCGGAAAAACAGAGGGCTCTCTGTGTAGACTTAGTCTCCCAGATATATGAACAAATTCAAATGTATAAGCTAAACAACGTTATGGTAGGGTAGATAATGAAATTATCAAAAAATGAAATATCTGGTAACGTATTACTACTAAAACACTTATGGGAAAAAAGAAGATATATTGATTTTAGGAATATAATGACACTAACTATAATTCACCTGTCTGGGTATGAAACAGGTTTAAACGACATTTATTCAGACTTTTGTTCACTGGGACAAAAAGAAACCACAAAAATTTGTCTAAATACTTAAAAATGTATGCCTATTAGTCATTCAATGTAGTAGTTTAAAATAAGCAAAATGTATCATGAGAAAGCAGAATATGAAAAATGAATGTCTAACATCAATTCCTTGGCAATCCAAATGTGAGAATGCAGTAATTATTTAGAAGGAAAAGAACATATAACAAAGTGCTAATTCATTTGTTCATATTTCAGTGGAAGTATTTTACATTTCTGAAAATATGTATTGACTTCTAGCCCTTTCACTTCTTTACCTTAAGTATATAAGCCTCATCAGATGAGTAGACATCTCACAAAATATATGCCTATAAAGAATTATTATGTGGCCAGTTCTTAGGAAGGCATTTTATTTCTCCAGAAATCCAGATGTCTTATGATGTCAAATTTTCTTATTTAGAAATAGGCATGTAGTATTATTACTGTGTCACCAAAGCCATCAGATCATTGATCTTCCAAAGAGAAAAAAGACTATTGGATAATTTAAAGATGTAAAAGGGTAACTCGTTTATATATTATGTCAGTTTTTACCCAATACTAAGATTCACCTATTTTTTGGCTATTTGCTTTTCATAAAACTTCCTTTCTTTTTAAGAAGAAAACAAAATTAACAGGCTAAAATTAAATGATAAATTATGTAAATCAACCCTACAATAACCCAGAAAAATATTTTTCCAGTATCAATAAAGCAAACACTTAATACTAAATGCAAGCATTGTTATTTAGACTTATACATAAATTCTAATCCTAAACTGACAAATGTGTCACAAGTTAAATTATAACCGAAAGAAGCTCAATAACGTTCTCATCACGTTGACATTCCACATGTCATATTACAAGTTGAAATAAGTGATTTTAAGTCTTCATTTTCATCAGAAAAAATCCTTATGCTCTAAAACATCCTACCTTAATAATGTTTGAGAAAAATACATTCTGTATTTTAACAAAATTATAATAGCTACTATGTCATATAGCTCATTTAATAATTATTATAGTAAAGGAAGGACATTTCCATTTTTTTCTTGTGATAGTCTCCTAAGCCTTTGGTTTTATGTAAAACGATATGGTCAGTGTAAGTACTGCACCTTTGTTAAGAGGTTGTTCAAGCCATATGATTTGGATCAGCATCAAATAGGTGAATTATATTGCCCTTGGGTTATGTGATTAGTTCCATATATGTGAAAATTATCATAAAATTTTCTTTAATGCATTCTATGAAAACATATTTTAAAACTTTAGGTGAGATATCACATTGAAATGCCACAAGCATCATTTTCTTTGAATGTTTATATCTGTGATATATTGATGAGCCACACATTTACAAAGATTTTATTTTAATATTTCTATGTTTGATATATCGAAAAATCACACATTTGTAAAAATGTTCCTTTATTTCAAATGTGTACATATCCGTATAGATATAAATCGCTTTTAAATGCAGTCAGATAATAATTGTTGCCTGTAAAACATTAGAGGTACTTGTGTATAATAATTGGTGAAAATAAAGTCCCCAAATTCTCCAACATGTTATTGTCATTGAATTGTCTTTTAAGGTGTGAAGCAGAATTTAACCAAAACCTGTATAAAATCAGGAAAGATACCCAGTCTAGGAAACGAAAGCTTGGTGGGGAGGGCTATCGATCAAAAACTAATGTATTATAATCTTGGTATTTAGAAACAGAGAATGGAAGGTAAACTATCACGGAATTATCTGTCTGTTTCCTTTCCCTTGGGAGAGACTACAAGTCAAACAATACCAAGAGGATTACTTTCTTTAGAAATAAATTGGTAAACAGATTTAACTCATCTAAAACATCAATGTTTAATTCAAGGACATCTTCTAACATTTTGCCTAAATCTCTTATTTCTGTTTATGTCTAGTATTATTTTACTGGACTTCATGAAAAGCAGAATAACTTTTTACGCCCTTATAAAATAACTCAAATTTCTGATCTACCCCTCAAACCAAGCTGCTACATCATCATATATTAAAACGATCGATTATTCAGCTTTGATTCTTTCTCTAATATTCTACCCGCCTCCGATTCTGTTTACCATCAAATTTATTTAACAAGTTCTGTTACACTTTAGAGTCCTTGCTTTACTTTTCAGGAATTTTTCCAATTTGCGCCAATCAGCCTTTTTCTCTTATTACTCAAATGAAATAGCTCTTGCTGATGTCAAAAATGATCTCTGTGTAACTAAAACCAATAGATATTTAATAATTATAATTTACTTAATCATTTTACAGCATTCAATACTTTTGATGTCATCCCTCTGGAAACAGTTTATCTTGCACATGTGTATATTTCTTCCATATTGTTATTATAAATCTAATCGTTACTAATAATCTTTCTTCTGGGCTTCAGCAACAGTCTTACCAGCTGGTCTGCTTTTCTTTGTGAATAGATTCTCCCTTTCACAATGCAACCAGTGTAAACTTTTCTAACTAAAACACTAGCATGCCATATCTCAATCAGATTTCCTTAAGCATCCACATTTATGCCTGTAAAATCTTTTACTGGCTTCCCATGAACCTTGAAATAAAGACCCCAACCTTGGCATAGTCTATAAGGTGGTGCATGAGCTATATCCTGCAAAATATCTTCAGATTCATCTCTCCTCATTCTTATTCAGTGGCTTCAACTCTTCAGACTTGTTTCAGTTTATCAAATGTCCACTGCTCCCTTCTACTAATTTGCTACTACATATATTTTCTCCTTTGCCTAAAATATTTTTTTGTTTTTTACTGAGATAAATTATTACTCATTCAGTTCAAATTCCACTCAAATTTCTTCGTAGATGTCTTCTTTAACTCCCCATAGTAGATTGATCATTATGACATATGCCCCCATTCTCTGAATATAATATTTATACTATGTGTCATAGTTTCCATGACTGAAATTGTCACAGCTCTTCTACTATGATGTAAGCTCCATAGTGGCAAAATGAGATGTGTAATTCCTGTACCCAGCACCATGGCCTGGTGATAGTAGATGCTCAATAAGTATTTCTTTAAGTCTGAGTTAACCAAAGAATGAACTGAATAAGCGAATGACAGTAGCACGACTGCAATGTCAATAAATCAAACTTCAGATTGACTTGCAGCTGGAATTGTTACCAACATTCTAGAAATTCTCCAATTGTTGAGATAGTTTTTCAAGTATACCCCTGATAATGCTAACAAAGTCCTTAACATCTGGTTTATTAAAGATCAGCCCAGTCCTTGTAATCCAGTGAGAAAACTACTAGAGAGAAAGATCTTTTAAGTGTCAACTACAAACAAATTGCAAAGCTCTATGGATTGCATGATGAAATTTTGCATTTATGCTAAATAGGGGATAGTGTACAGGGAGTGTACCAAGTTATTCAGAGGCCAGGGCGCAATTCCTTTGTAAAAAGTAAGTCTCTAGCCAGAAATGCCATATCCAGACAACTTAAGATTGTCATCAGTTCATAGCTCCAGGGAATTGTGAAAATGTACAAGTTAAGCAACTGATTAGAAATAGAAGCTGAGGAGAATACTTTTATTCCGATACTACTCTCTGTATTAGATGTATAATAAACCAATTTATATAATGTCCTGTATATAATAAACCAAGTATATAATGTCCTGTATATGGAATCATAAAAAATCCAACATTTAAAAAGTAGTGTTATAGCCCCCAATCTACCAAGACCAATCTGTTTCCTACTTGCCAAAAATGCATCAACTTAGCAAAAAAAAAAATATATATATATATATACACACTATATATAAATAAATATAAAGAGATATAAAATATGCATTTTCATATCTATTATAAAATATACAAATGGGGATGTGAGTGTGGGTGTGTGCATTTGTCTGTATGTAATATATTAAAACATATTTACATTATATATTTAACATATTTAACTTATAAGCATATTCTCAAATATGCTTACATACATATTTACTCAACATATAAAGTACCAACATTCAAGCCTAACCAAGATTATGCTATCAAAACTTCAGAAAGATAATGTATCTAAATATTTAAGGAAGTGTAAGATACTGGAGAATCGATACACAGACATGCATGCGTACATATACCTCGTCAGTTGGTTTTATTTTATTCTCACAATACTTCTCATAAATCACTATGTAACATTTTAATATGTGTCAGAAACAGAAGCACTGTATTATAATATTGTGTAAAAAAGCATAGACATTAAAATAAAGTAGGTCTGCGTATGTTAAAAACTGGATGAGATATTTGGCCTCTCTGTGCCTCAGTTCATTTGTGAAACCAATAGAGGTACTGGATATAAGTTCAATATTCACAGGTGCTCAACAAAGGACGGACAGAACTCTGTCATCTCTCTGCTCATCTGGGATGAATGCATATCTGATCGCTTCCTCTGCCCTGCTGCGTGTCTAAAAACACAGGCTCAGTGAGTCAGACTAAGGCATAAGTAACTATTCCTTTCCTCCCTCTTACGTGTAAATTGAGTGTTCAGTGACAGGCTCATCAAAGACCCAAAACAGTGTAACTTGTTGTCTCTTATGTACCAATGAATTGGGAGAGCCCACTTCGAGGTGTCCCACCTTTCCAAAAGGAACAAATGTACATCTTAAACATATTGATTGATGTCTCATGTCTGCCTGAAACATATGAAACCAGGCTGTGCCCAGACCACTTTAAGCACATGTTGTCAGGAGCTCCTGAGGCTGTGTCATAGGCGTGACCTTAACCTTAGTGAAAAAAATAAATAAATAAAACCTTCCTAAATTGATTGAGACTTGTCAGAGAGGAGAGGAGAGGGGAGCAGAGGGGAGGGGAGGGGAGGAGTGAAAAGGGAAGGAGAGGGGAGGGGAGGGAAAGCAGAAAAGAACAAGCAGTTAGCCCTAGACGCTAACTAGTGTTACTAGGTCACAGTGGTAGGTAGAGAAGCAGGCCTACTCACACATCTGATCAACATATTGATGAAATTATGTTTCTATATGTGTGCCTGGATATTTGTGACAGATATACCAAACTGTACCTTGATTCTACATGATAAAAATACGCTCTAATCTTTATTTTTGCAGCGATTTTGTACTTTCCTGCTTGTGGTTATGTTTCATTTTTAAAATTTTCATAACAAAGCAATATGTGACAACTGACTAAAATATGTGAAATGGAAAATTTGTCCATTTCAAAGCTACAAGACATAACACTCACAGTGTTACTGTATACATGATGCCATCACATTTCATGCTTTTCGAGCATAGCCAAACACACTCTGAACCTGAAATAAGCTTATTTAGTTCAAGTAACAGTTTGTATTTCTGAACTTCCAGGAATTAGAATGGAAAATACTTATGTTCTTCAATTTCCTCCTAAGACCCTCAAAACAAAGAAGCATTCATGCTAACCTAAGCAAATATGATTATTCATTCCATCCCATGTGCTATCTCCACAGTCCTGAAACAAGACTACCAGCATACGTGAGGGTACAATCTAAAATTTAGACTAGGAAAAGGATAAACGTCAGTCACCCAAAAGGCGGCTGGGAAGATAAACAGAATGAAATATATTTTAGAAAGTTTAATTTGATACACTAAAAAGCAAGAAAAAAACAGTGACTAGCAAAATATTCTATCCCCAAAGAGTCAGTGGGCCAAATTTATCATGAACATTTTCATCCTCTCTTAAAGTGGCTAGAGAAATCATATTATTTACCAGATTATATGCTTCCTATACACACACACAGCTTTGTTGCTGATCATGACAATATATTGATTCATCATTTTACAGCAAGGGATGTGTCTTTCACTTCTTTCTTATTCCCTATAATACTGGACACACAGCGTGTGTTTAATAAATCCTTTCTGATTGATAGGCTTAGATGAATGCCAGCATGGACCTGCAGATTACGTGGAATACTATGCAGACATTTGAGAATTCAGTCAGGGGAGGCTGAAAAATCAATAGGAAAACTGGCACTTCCATTAGGAAATAAACAAAATAAAAACACCACTAAGCTCTTTCAGAACTGAGGTCCAGAGCTCTCGCGTCCTGGGAAATTATTTTTTGGTGTGTTTACCCAGAAGATTATGTTGCGGAGGATGCTGTCAAAACGTAGTTTGCTTATTTTTTGTTTTGTTTTGTTTCTTCTTCAAGGCCAGTTGATAAGACATGAACTGTATCTCAGAATAACTGGAAGAGAAGAAAAAATAACACAGGAGAACTTTCCTAATATCCCTTTTCCAATTAAGAAGAAACTTTGAAATGACTTTTTCTCCAATTAAGAACTGTGGGTCTTGAATTTTCTATGCACAGCTGGAAATTTAGAAAAAAAAAAAAAGATGCAGGGCAAAGATCCTCTGTTACTGAGTTGGCCTTGGCATCTGCTGCTCATTTGTGCTGGCTTTTGCTCTCCTTAAACACTCAAACGCATTTTTAAGGTCTAATGATGAGAGACTTGTGTTAACTGTTTGGTTTCCACATTCCTCACCAGGTGTCCTTTAAACTGAGCCCCAGTGCTGCTGTATTGTGACTCTCCAGCACTATTTTCATTTCCTCTATTGGTCAATCCACAAGCCTCCCTTGGACATTCCACATCCTCTTCAGTGATCACAGCACGACCCCTAACATAGCTGGTGGTCTATCTACTGCCACCAAAACAATCTCTCACAAAAATGGCAGTCCTTCCACGTGATTCCTGAAAAGAAATTCTCTCCCTAACAAGCTGAAAACCAAGTGTCGGCTGGTGTATTTACTCTCCTCGAACAGCAGGGGGCGCCCACCTCTCTGGCTTTTCTAGCAATTCTAAACACGACAGGTCTACACTCCAGATGGGACCCGATTTCCTTCTCTCCCTGTGTTCGGTGTTGCTGAGCACTGGGATCATTATATCTTAACCATCGTGTTTTCTCCTAAGATATTGCCATTCATTGTATTTTTTTTCTAATGAAATAAGCCTTTAGAGCGAGTTTGATTACAAGCCCTTAAAGTACTGATGACAGCCTTTAATCATTCTTATTTAGTATATTTATTCAATTCTTCCAGTTGCCTAAATACTCATCCACTCATTTATAAATTCCGGGGGCATATGTGCAGGTTTGTTACATGATTTGTTGCGTCATGGTGAGGTCTGGGCTTCCAGTGTGCCCCATCATTCAAGCAGTGAATGAACATTGTACCCAGGAGACAATTTTTAAATCCTCACTGGCCACCCACGCTTCCCCTTTTTGGATGCCCAGTGTGTGTTGCTTTCCTCTGTATGCCCTTGTCTACCCATTGGTTAGCTCTCACTTATAAATGAGAACACGTGGCATTTGACTTTCTGTTTCTGAGTTATTTCACTTAGGATAATGGCCTCCAGCCCCATCCATGTTGCTGCAACTGACATAATCATATTCTTCTTATGGTTGTATACTCTTCCATGGTGAATACAGACCAGGTTTTCTTTACCCAATCGTTGGTTGATAAACATTTAGGTTGATTCTATGACTTCGCTACTGAGAATAGTCTTGCAATAAACATCTGAGTGCAGGTGTGTTTTTATATAACCATGTATTTTCCTTTGTGTAGATACCCAGGAGTACGACTGATGAGTCAAATGGTAGTTTTATTTTCAGTTATTTGAGAAATTTCTATATTGTTTTCTATAAAGATTATACTAATTTACATTTCTACAAACAGTGTGTAAGTGTTCCCTTGTCTCAGCATTCTTGCCAAAACGTGTTTTGTTTTTTATTTTTTTGACTTTTTAATAATAGCCATTCTGATTGGTATCAGATGACAACTCATTGTGGTTTTAATTTGCGTTTCTCTGATGATTGGTAATGTTGAACATTTTCTCAGTTTTTTTTTTAATTCAGGCTTCTAATCTATTTTTTTCAGATATTTTATATCTTCTTTTGAGAAATAGTCGCTCATGTCCTTTTCCTACTTCTCAATAGGGTTATTCCAAAGAAATAAGCAACCATTTTCTTTCAATCAATGATTAATAGTTATTTTTAATGCACAGACTTTTAAATCTGACCCAAACCTTATCCCTAACGGTAACACTAGCTCTACTTATAGTAGGATGCTTAGTCGCTACTTGGGTAAGTAAAACTGTATTGTAATTCAACTAATGTTTAGAACTCCTTCTCTCTTACAATCTAGAGATATAGAATCTATAAGACAGATGAAGCTTTTCTCCTAATTGAACATAGTAACTTATGAAAGTCTTTGGTGTTATGATTTTTTTAAATCCTATGTTTTAGTTTCTAACCATCTCTTTAACAATGCTTTCTACATCCTAAGCAGAACCAGAATTGTCTTCATCACTATTTTTATGTCTTCGTACTTCACATTGTTAAGATAAAAAGTTCACAGGAATGTATAAAATGAATACAATTTTCTAATTTAAAAGATAATCAGATTTTTATAGTTGAAGAATGCTTGAAACCAAATGAAAATTGATTTTATTTTAAAGTAGTTTGTTGTAAAAATGTTCAACATGTATAGCCAAACAATTATGGAAGTAAGAATGCATAAAGTATTTGCTACTAATTTTGCTTTGACTTTGACAAATCTTTGTCATAACTATTGCAAATAGAAAAAAACTCTTCACAGTGATGAATTTATGAACAACGAAATAGCTAAATAGCCAAAATTATGCAGCTAATGGGAAGAATAACTGATCTGATTTGCAAATTGGACATATAAATCCTGGATAATAGAGCTATCTGTAATTATTAGATAAAGTTTAGATATATGTTGAATCCATATAATAATTATTTAGGAAGTGTAACTTCCAAGTTATAAATCTGTCAGTTCAAGGTCATAGTCAATTTAATTACAACAGCCTTTGTTTTAAGTACTAATTCAATAAATAAAACTGTGTAAAACTGGAAAATTATAATGCCAAAAATGTGATTAAATATAAACCTGGAAAATAATGTAATTGAAAATAATGATCATTGCCTTTATTTCACTGACATGACTCAATAGAGCTGGAATGACTTACACATGTTCAGAAATGTGATTGGAAGGTTATGGCTATTAATTCACAAGGCACAGCCACCTGATACTACCCTTTGCCTGATCACATCCATCAGTTGCAAGACTAGCTGGAGAAAACATTAAAACACATTGGTAGCTCTAGTAATAGTTCAGTAGGTAGAGAATCTAGGTCACTCAGAGGAAAGTTTCTGGAAAAATGAAGTAATACTTGGTTAGAAGCCAAAGGAATCTATTTCCATTTAAGTCTCTCATGACGTGATTCTTCAACATTCACTAACTTCTATATCCTTCCTTGTACCGTTCAGTCTGCTTAAACTGTTTTAGAAATAGGTATAAATATAGACACAGATAGACATAGGTGTACCTATAGATAAATACAAATACACATATAGATATAGGCAAAAACATATATAGCTAGGTAGATAGATAGACAGAATTCCTACAATTTTATCATGGTATCTTGCCCTTGTGTGTGTTTGCATAATACAAGAAATATAATTCCCAGCAAGCCAAGCTTCGGATGCCAATGAGCCATTTTGGGGAATGTGAAGAAGCCAGGAAACCAATAAGTTTATATCAGAGAACTCCTGAGGAAGACAAAATACTCCAAATTTGATATGAACAATTATTATTTTTTGATCTGCTTTATCACCAAAGAAGAAAACTTGTTTAACTGGCCCTTGCCTCTGAGTGATAGGGATAAGATATGGAAAAGAAAAAAACTTCTCACCCAAATGACAACCTCGTAGAACTATTAAAAATGAAATTGGAATTGGAATATTTGCTATTAAACTGTATGACTACTTATTATAAATTTAAAATATCCATAAGCCTCAGGTTACTCATCTCTTACATAAGAAAAATTCTCTGTCTCACAATTATTTACTTCAAGTTATAAATAAGGCATTAAATGTAAAAGCTCCGAAGCTTCCGAAGTTTCTAAAGAATCTAAGTGAAAAGTTGTATATATATATATATATATATATATATATATATATATATATATATATTCGTACATATATCTATATTTTGAGTCACTTAGTATTTCTACTTTTATCTATGATATTTATGCTCATAGTTTGTATACCATTTATTTTTATACAATGTTCAATTCACAGAAAACCTTCAAGGCTACCAGTACAAATAACTATGATATGTCCTTTACTGGGATTCACCAGATATTAATATTTTTGATTTATTTAGATCCTCAGTCTCTTTCTCTCTCTCCTTCTCATCTCCTCATCAATGGTTAATATGGTTTGGCTGTATCCCCACTCAAATCTCATTTTCAATTGTAATTCCCATAACCCACATCTGTTGTGGGAGGAACCAGGTGGAGATAATTGAATCATGAGGATGATTCCCCCATCCTGTTCTCGTGGTAGTAAGTTAGGTCTCACAAGATTTGATGACTTTATAAAGGCTTTTCCTGTTTGCTGGGCTCTCATTCTCTCTCCTGCCACCCTGCAAAGAAGTGCCTTCTTCCATGATTGTAATTTTCCTGAGGCCTCCCCAGTCATGAGGAACTGTGAGTCAATCAAACCTCTTTTATTTATAAATTATTAAGTCTCTGGCAGTTCTTTACAGTAGTTTGAGAAAGGACTAATACAATGGTCTATATATTTTTTCTATCTTTTGAACTATATTAGAATAACCACTAGACATTATGACTATTGGATCTACTTAGTGTGCACTTACTTTAACAAGTGCATTACATTATATTACTGAAGTTCATTAACAGAAAATTTAAACTTGATACAATGCTATTACATAATTCAAATTTTAAGTTTACATTTTTTAATTGTCTTTAATAAATACTTGCTTCTACTCTCAAATACAATCCAGGATAATATCACATTTAAGATAAATGTCTCTTTTGTCTATCTTTACCTGTATCATCAGATTTTTATGGTCTTTTGCGGTATTAACATTTTTTAAACTACAGATGGATTTTAGAAGCTACCTCAACTTGTTTTTTTCTTCTTTCACCATAATTAGATTCAGATTATTCATCTCAGAAAAACCATTTTTGTACATCAAATTAGGAGGTAAATAACTTTGGCTTGTATCAATTTTGATAAATGTTAAATTTAATCACTTGTGTATGATAGTGTCTGTCATACTTCTCTGTTCTAAAATGTCTGTTTCCTCTTTGTAATTAGTAAATAATTTGTAGAGAGACTCTGAGATTATGACAATATCTACTTTCTCATCATATTTTCACCTACTAGTATTGTATCTGTTGCTAATTCTTGCCAGAATCAATTTCTGTGGTGATAATAAAAGGTGTCTTTCTAACTCTGTAATTCTACTTAAGGTTATTAATTGTCATGTTACTCTAATGTAAAGGTTTCTTCATATCCTCATGTATTTATGTATTCCTTTCTGTACTTAAATCAGGATATACTAATGGATTATTCTTCTTATTTTATTCAGTGGGCAATAACCTGTTACTATCATTATTTAATTGTTCAAATTGATCTGTATTTGGCTAGTGAGGGACTGTATTAGTTCATTTTGTATTTTCTATAACATAATACCTAAAACTGGATAATATATGCTGGAAATGATTTGATTTCTCAGTTATGGAGGCTGAGAAGTTCGAAGTTGAGGGTCTACATCTGGTGATAGCCTTCTTGCTGATAGGGCCTCTCTGAAAAGTCCTGTGGCAGCAAGAGGAATCACATGGGTGGGATTGTTGACCAGGCTACTGTGTTCAGGTCTCTTTTTCTCGTCTTACAAAGCCACCCATTTTCCTCCCATGATACCCTTTAATCCATTAACCCAAAAATTCCTTAATCCATTAATCCATGGATGCATTAATCCAATCACCCTTTAAAGGTCCACCTTTCAATACTGCCTCATTGAGGATTATATTTCCAACACATGAAATTTGGGGGACATGTTTCAAATGTACTACAGTCCATTCAAACTATTTACCATGTTCTCTGACAGGTTTCCAGCACTTTTACTTTCTGTCATAATTGCTGGCATATGATCTTTCAAGCTCATCATATCTTTTTTTTTTTTTTTTTTTTTTTTTTTTTCTCCTTAGTTCTGGAAACAGTCATTCCTCCAAGAAGCCCTCATTGCCTTAAGTGAACATTAGGTGTGCTCCTTACTATTGGTGTGGCCCTGCTTTGAACCTCTTGTACAGGACAGCTAGAAAACTGTTCACATGAACACACACACACATTTGCATTAGACAGGTGCAAACATAGATTACATATAGCTAAAATTGTACTATGACTTCATAAGCTCATCCTGGTAACTTCCACTGCGATCCAATGGCACAAGATTCATTTTAGACTTTCCTGTGTAAATCTTCCTCAACAGGAAGAGCCTGGCTTGCATGATTTTTAATATATTTTACTTACGTATTCAATTATAGAATATATAGAAAATACCATTCCCACTGCAAACTTTTTAAAAGCCTGCAGAATTTACTAAGATTAGTTCTGTTTTGTCGTGATCAATGTAGCGATGATTCACTGAAAATAAAGCTGCACGATTCTGTTTGTAAACAGTTTTCTTTTATAAACACATATTTTGGTTTTATTTATTGAGCAGTGAAAATATTGATATGCCACCAGAAGTCAAACCAATGAATTACCACTGTCCCATTCTGTCCATCCTATTCCCATCCATATCCTTTAATCATTATTGCATATTTTCTTATATTCAGAAGCCATTTTCGTATGTTTTGAT
Source organism: Saimiri boliviensis (assembly GCF_048565385.1). NCBI lineage: Eukaryota > Metazoa > Chordata > Mammalia > Primates > Cebidae > Saimiri > Saimiri boliviensis. The sequence goes on along the minus strand of NC_133466.1, from coordinate 31,296,725 downwards.
ACATGCTCTGCTTATATTTTTTGTCTGTTTTTTTGTTTTGGGAATTTTTTTCCTTCCAGTTTTTTTTTTCTCTTATTTATTTATTTATTTATTTATTTTTTTATTTTTTTAATTGCATCTTAGGTTTTGGGGTATACTTTTAAGATACCTAATATGTTAGGAATATTAGCCTTTTATCTATAGTGATACATTACATTTTTCCTGGTTGTTTTTTTCTCCCTTTTGCCTTTGCTTATAGCACTTTTTTGCTATGCAATATTTATTGTTATTATGATTATTAATATTATGATTAGAGGATTAAAATGTCAACCATTATTTTTCTTGTATTTTAAATCATAGTTAGAAAAACTTCCCAATACACGGGTTATAGAGCAATTCATTTTTCTTCTATTTACAAGGTGTAATTCCTTACATTTCGATCTTTAGTTATCTTGAAGTTTGTCCTCAGGGTTTGGATGTGTATCTAAATTAATATTGTTCCAAATGGCTATTTGGTTGGTTGAACACCATTTATTAAAATATTCAGTTTTGTCCTAGTTATGAAAATGCCACTTTTATTATACACTGAATACCCATATGTGTGTTACTGCATTTGTGGGTTTTCTATTCCACTGGTCCATATGTCCATACTTGTCAGAAGAACATATTACTGTTGTTGTTTTGAGACAGAGTCTCACTTTGTTGCCCAGGCTGGAGAGCCGTGGTATGATCTCGGCTCACTGCAACCTCTGCCTCCCGAGTTCACAATTCTTGTGCCTCAGCCTACCAAGTAGTTGAGATTACAGGCCTGCACCACCGTGCCCTCCAATTTTTGCATTTTTAGTAGTGACAGAGTTTTACCATATTGGCCAGGCTGGTCTAGAACCCCTACCTACAGTGGTCCCCCCACTTAGCCTTCCCAAAATGCTGGAATTACATGCACCAGCCACTGTGCCTGACCATATTGTTTCAATAACATAGGCTTTATATTATATTCCTATATCTTGTCGGGTTCATCTTTCCTTGTAGTTTTTATTTTTTTGGTGTTTTCTTAGTTATTCTTGAGTGTTTATTGATCCATAGTGCTGAATTACATGAAAGAGATTTTTTCAACGCAGTGAAAACAGTTAAGTCTTAAGTACTTGTGAAAGGTAGATTCGATTTTAGATTTGATTAGGAAAAACAGCCCTGATCTCCCAGCAGCAGTCCAGGTGTGTGATGTTATAGCAGCCTGACTCTTACATCAGTACTGGGCAGAAAGAGGGAAACGTGCTTGCTGGACAGTGGTGCCGTATGACAATATAGCAACATCGTTTCCTCTGATTGGGTGCATGAGTACATGTACATGTACATACATCTAGCATTGTTCTCTGTAGCCACCATGCTACAAGGAAGCAGCTGAAAGGGAGCACTAGTGATAGGCTAGTGAAACCTATTATGTCGTTTAAGACTGTGTCACAAGTCATTCCTGTAAGAAATATTTTTGTGGATGAACAAGGAAAAACAGAAATGTCTCTGTAGTTCTTCAAACTAAAAAACACTTCAAAGCAATATAATTACCTGTTTAAAAACAAAAAGAAAATTGAAAAGAAAAGCCTCACTGACAAGCTTTCTGTAAGTTCTGAATTGAGGAAAATTATATATAGACCAGGTCTTTTGTTACAGATCAGTCTCATCTGTCAACAAGTTTCAAATAGAAAATATTTTCTAATTGAGATTCAAAACAATGTGTGATGAGGCACTATCAAATAAAGTACTTCTAAGAGTGAGCGAAATCCCTTAAGATCTTAGAGATGAAGTTAATAGGTTTTTTTTGTTTTGTTTTTTAATAGACTCGAGAACTTTACTGTGTTTTATCGGATAAAAGTCCTTTAGGATACCCATCATGTCTACAAGGTAGAGCAGGGATCACAGATAAAAGAAAGGCAACTGGCAGAATCCCGGTCCTCACTATGTAGATTTCTTCTATGATGTTAAGAATGATAAAGCTGTAAAGTAAAAATCAGATCCAAAACAAGGGAGAGGACACATTCGAACTCCTTGGCTGCCATTCCCTTAACCAAGCTGTGGCTAGGCATGGTGGTTCTGGTTCGTGTAATCCTAGCACTTCGGGAGGCCAAAGCAAACAGATTGTTTCAGCACAGGAATTTGAAGCTGCAGAGAGCTATGATTACACCAGCCTGGGTGACAGAGTGAGATGCTGTTTCTGGAAAACAGAAAACAAAACCTCAAAACTGGCTGTATAGGCTGCTCAGCTCTGGCGGCAGCTCTTAAATTTGGCTTAGCATCATAAAGCTTGACTTCTTTGGGAGAGAACTTTTTTCTTGGCCTGTGTAAATTGGACAATAAGACATTTTCTACATGATGAAAAGTCTTCTTTTCTAGATGTGTCTTCAGTGGAAACTGTCACTTCTGACCCAGGCAAAAATTTCTTCATCTACAGCATGTTACACAATATCAGACAAAGCAGAAACTAGGGAATAAGGAGGATTCAGCTCAGAGATGTTGGGCAGGGTATCAAAAGATACCTACACATATGACGTTAGCACAGGTAGTTCATGGCTCTTGTTTTGATTGTTGTTCTGGCTCACGATGGTCATAGCTTTTGTCTACAACATTTCTGTAAATATCTATAAATGAAGCACCAGAAATTCACAGGACAGGTTCTGAGGGTCCTAAAGATTAGCCTCTTCTAAGAGTTTCAACATCTGACCTGCTACTTCCCTTTCTAATCATTACATAAATAAAAAAAAAATTAAAAACACTTTTATCTTAAGGATTTAAAAAGTAGAAAATAATATTGCTAAAAAACAAACCTGGTATGTGTGCCTTCTGTCCATTGGGACTTTGTTTTATATTGTTGTTGTTTAATTTGATTGTGGTAAGAAAAATCAACATGGTATTTGTCCTTAGACTAGATTTTCAGTGTACCATATAGCATTATTATTTATAGGCACAATGTTATACACCAGATCTCTGCAACTTACCTTGCGTAACTCAATGTTTAGCTTATTAATTGGCAGCTACCACTTATCCCCTTGCCCAAGCACATGAAACCCTATTCTTTTATTCCATTGATTTAACTAGTTTAGATATCTCATGAAGAAAAATAATGGAGTGGTTGTTCTTCTGTGACTGGCATATTTCACCTACCATAATGTCCTCCGGGTTCATCCACATTGTTGCATATTATAGGGTATTGTTCTTAAGGTTGAAAAAATTTATATATATATATATATATATATATATATACATAAAACATACAGCATATATTATATGTATATATTAAATATATAATATGCATATATGTATATATTATATATAATATGCATATATATGTATCTAATATGTATATTTGTATATATTATATACATACATGTATATATTAGATATATATACATATAATATGCACACATATGTATATATAATATAGATATATATATACATGTAACATATTAAAAATTTTCAATCTCTCTTGAAATTCTTCTGACTATTGTTTTGGGCTCATTAAGCATTTTTACGACAATTTCAAATTCTCTCTTTGAAAATTTATATATGTCTATTTCATTAGGATTCAGCCTGGAGTTCTATCTAGTTTCTTTGTTTGGATTGTGCTTTCCTATTTATTCATTTTCCTTGACCCATTGTGTTGGTATTTAGTCATTAGAAAAAACTCACCCTTTTCTGGATTGATATTACTCAGAAGAAAATTTTCGCCAATCAAACTGTCTTGAGGTTTTATGTTCTCTGAAACCCTTAGGCTATGTTAAAGCGTCATATTCATTCTTAGCAGTCTCATACACCTAGAGTATGCCAAATCTCATAAAGACTGAGAGACTAGTGGAACAGAAAGCCAAACCCTAAGTTAGCACCTAATAACGTTGCAACTTTGGGTGCATAAGCCAACCCTTTGCCTCCTCAGGCAGAAGTTGGGGAAAGGGGTGATAAGGCAATTCCAGAGCTTTCTATTGTGTGATCATGGTAAAATGTTACTAGAAAATATCTTCTCAAATGACCATGCACACTTTTTTTTCTGTCTTATTTGCTTTCAATTTGAGTGAATTTGAGATTTACTATTTAACAGTGCTTTCTTACTTTTGGTTTATATTTTGTCTTTATTCTTTAGGAAGCTGATACAAACTAAACCATATGACATCACAACCCAGCTTTTGAACCCATTACCACCTTTTTAATCAGTTAGAGTTAGTTATAATATTATCACACTTAGATATTAAGAATATTAATTCTGGTCATTCAGTCATTCAGATATTTATTTGTATATGGTAGCTATTTTATCTTTACAATATAGTATGAATGTTTCTTCTATGCTAAGGAAATCACCACATAGAACTAGCAATTATTTTAAAGAGAGGTCTCATATAGGAAACTCAGATAAAAGTAGGATATTTTTTAGTTAAACTTGTAAATGCTTTTCAAAAATACATTTGCCCCTTCTCTTTTTTCTTTTCCATTTTCAACAGTCCATGTTTACTATTTTAAAGTTAGTTTAGTAAACTATCCTGCACCATTAAGTTGCTATGAGACACTAATAAGCATGTATTTGCAAATATGAAGAAATAACCAAACAAAAAATAAATTTTTATAACAACTTATACTAACCAAGACTAATTTTGGTTGTCATATAAATTTATAAATATAGAATTTTATATGGCAAAGAAAACCAGACAACACTAATACCAGCATATTTTGAAGCAAATGGTTGTTATATTATACCTTTAAAACAATTATCACATTTTATAACTGGATACATTAAATATATGGAGTTAATGAATAAGATTCTTAGAAACAAGACTCATATCTTATTTTTTTCTAAATGTGATTTGTGTTTTGGTCTCCACTTTCTCTAACACAGTGTGAAAAACACAATAGGCAACAAGGCCGGGCGCGGTGGCTCAAGCCTGTAATCCCAGCACTTTGGGAGGCTGAGGCAGGTGGATCACTAGGTCAAGAGATCAAGACCATCCTGGTCAACATGGTGAAACCCCGCCTCTACTAAAAATACAAAACATTAGCTGGGCATGGTGGTGCATGTCTGTAATCCCAGATACTCAGGAGGCTGAGGCAGGAGAATTGCCTGAACCCAGGAGGCGGAGGTTGCGGTGAGCCGAGATCGCGCCATTGCACTCCAACCTGGGTAACAAGAGCGAAACTCTGTCTCAAAAAAAAAAAATAATAAATAAATAAATAAATAACCAATTACAGTCATTTATGTACCAATTTAAAATGTTGGGCCTATTTATCATGCAACACCATAACAATTACATATATTAGGCCGGGCGCGGTGGCTCAAGCCTGTAATCCCAGCACTTTGGGAGGCCGAGGCGTGTGGATCACAAGGTCAAGAGATCGAGACCATCCTGGTCAACATGGTGAAACCCCGTCTCTACTAAAAATACAAAAAAGTAGCTGGGTGTGGTGGCGCGTGCCTGTAATCCCAGCTACTCGGGATGCTGAGGCAGGAGAATTGCCTGAACCCAGGAGGCGGAGGTTGCGGTGAGCCGAGATCACGCCATTGCACTCCAGCCTGGGTAACAAGAGCGAAACTCCTTCTCAAAAAAAAAAAAAAAAAAAAAAGGAAAAGAAAAGAAAAACACAATAGGCAACAAATAAAAATTTCTCAATTGTTTGTGTCAAATTTTTCAACAGTGGTAATTTTTCATCTGTATAGACTTAAAGATGATATTTTATTTGATTCCTGGTGACTTAAGATACTATAGTAAATTATGGTGATAAAATAGTTGTATGTCATTAGCATCCCAAAATATGTTATTGGATTTTATGTGAACATGAAAATTTGTACTGAACACATTTAAATGTTAATGTAATGAAGACTCTGAGAAGTCTTGCAAAAAGGAAACTACCCTGTTTATCATCTATTTCCTAAAATTTTCAAAAAATAAAGTCATTCATCCTCTCTAACTAGACTGTTTCAGAGTAAAGTATAGGAAATGAAACTAGTAATTATTCAAACTGCAATTGATGTATAAAATCTTTATAAGGTAAGTAAGTTGAACCCTTATTTTCAATGTTAAGGAGGCTTCTCTATCTTAATAACTACCTGTAGTAACCCCAGACCAAATGTTACTTTGGAAAATCCCCAGAATAAGAATTGCTAGAGCCACATATATCCAAAATTCTTTCAAAAAATACTTAATCTGTAAGAAGTCACTAGAATAAAAAGCAAAGTTTTTAAAAACAATCTTCTGATTCTGATAAGTATGTATATTACTTGAAAGTTGGCACCATGAGAACTAATCACATAACTTGCAAATCCCAAGTGGCTATTATGTTGGTTGAACTTAAAAAGAGAGAATATAAAAGTGGAGAGGAGAAGAGTATGGGTAAATAAAACCTGAGGAATAATAAGTAATAGGTAATGGGACAGTGGCCATAAAGAAATTAATAAATAGTTGATGAGGTAACTGCTAACATGAAACTGGACTTTTAAAACAGAAAAGGCAAGAGGGAGAATATGAACAAGCTGAAAAAGAAACAGCCTAATAGCAAAATAGGTTATATGAGTTTAAAAATGTATGTTAAGATAAATAAGGAAAAAGCAAGATATTAAACAGAGAATTTAATGCTATTTATCCTTCTGGGCTGTTCTCACCAACTCTGCAATGCGTTTCACTGAGTAATAAACATTTCAAGTAAAATCTTGGATCTGAGTCTAGACCCTTCACTTAGTGGTGGCATGATTTTTAACCAAATTTAAAAGTATATGATATTTCACTTCTTTATCTGGAAATATGAATTAATGACAGCACCTCTTGTAAAAATTTTTTAAAAAGAGAGAATTAAATGCAATAAGTTGTTTACAATCAATGGTATGACTGTCATGATAAATTCTGTTATCTCATAGTTGTTAGAATTTGTTTACATTTTATAGAATATTGAATATTATCATAGCACTCGAGCTTCAACTTTTAGTTGTCAATTGACAACACTGATGTAGAGAAATTAAGGGACTGCATTGGATATTCTTCTCTAGAATAAAACAAAAGGAAGCAAAAGGCCTAGAAAAAGTTGATAAATAAGAGTGACAATTGTAATAGTGAACCAGCAAAGAATACAGATGAGCTTAAAAAAGTGATCGAGAATGAGACATATAAAGCAGTAAGTGAGCCTACAGATCCCCAAGCAAAAAAAATTCCCACTGCTCCTCATTCTCACACCACCTGCAGTCTCAAAGCTGTCTGCTCTGTTCAGGCCTTTGTGAAAGAAGGGCTGGAATCAAACAGATTTCGTAAACATGGGCTGCAAATTCAGACAGACTGATTTCAAGGCCCATTTTTTTCATTAACAAGTTATGCTCATTTACATCTCTGATCTTCAGTTCATTTTTTTTTTCCATTTTCTAAATGAGGATAAAATAATACATACTTCATAGGAATTTCAGGAATATCAAGTTGACTTTCTCACCTATAATACTTAAGAGAATCCTTAGAACAGGAATCCACTAAATATTACTTACTATTTTCTGAATAATTTATATTTTTCTTTTGAAACATTCTTGTCATTTAATAGAATAGATGCTTCACACACACACACACACACACACACACACACACACACACCACTGACATTTGATAATTGACTGGAAATATTATAGTGAAATTCCACCATATATATTAAGCACATACATAGAGGTTTAGCATGTATTTCTGTGCGTCACACATTAGTATACACGTTTACATGTCATATATATGTATGTATATGCCATTATAGATAGTGATATTTGCAAATATCACTGTTTTGCAAATACTCTGTTTTGCAAAAAGCTTGGTTAAAGTAGTTCTAAACAAATATTTAATGAATTAACATGTAAACTTAGGCATAAAAATATATAAAACAAAACCTTTTAGAAATTGAAAAAAAAATCAATCATAGTGAAAAAAATATGATACAGAAGTTTAAACTGGTGGCATATGGGTCTAATTGACTATAGTTGCCTTACGTTATTCTTCAGACTTTGTTTTATTTTTAAGTTTGATTTGATGCCAATATTGTAAAATCTAGGGCAAGAATTTAGTGGACAACCATGAACACTGCTATGGGAACTAATAACTTGAAAAATGCAGTGGCCTACTACCACAAAGATGTATTTCTTTCTCATGCCAATATCCAACAAGGTTGCCAAGGACTGCTGCTCATGGGAGTCACTCAAATATCCAGGCTGAAAAAAGTTCAATCTTATTTTATGCTTCTAAGATTACCATATTTCAATGAATTATAGGACTCAAGTTTTCATTATATTTTTACTGAAAAGTGAATAATCCATAGTATTTTCCCTAATATTTTACTGTCCAAAGCATGGCACTTGTGCAAATCTAATCTTAAGGGGGTAGAAAAGAACACTGTTAATACCTGCTCACAAAAAGCAACATGGTGAAATAGGACTCTGCAGCAATTGTCCCCCTGTAGAAACATTAATTTGAACAACGATTTACTCATAAAAATCCTTCAAAAGAATTCAAGGATTCGGATGAAACATCATAGTACATAAGTGTAACATAAAAATAAAACAAGACACATCAAAAGAGTAGGAAGAACAATTTTACACTACTTTCATAATCCATCTCCCAGCCCCAGGCAGCACATCATTGAGAAAGATAGCCTCTATTTTGGGGTTAAAGAGGGAAGTGAACACTGAACTTTACCTTGATTCCCAGTACTGTGCTGACCACAGTAAGACCCAGCATTGGGAAGGCCCCAAAATCCATAGACTCCAGGCTGGTACCTTCAGACTCACCCTCGTGCCAGGCTAGATCCCTGAAGCTCCTGGTTCGAGGCCTGAACAGTGGAGTTAATCTCCAGTCCAGGCTCATTTTAGGCACATCAGGCTCCAAACAGCTCTCAGGGATGACAGACCCCACTGGTCCTGGACCTTGGGCTGCCCCATTGCCAAGCCAACCCCTGCACCAAGCCAACCTCAGTGGATTCGGGTTTCACACCTTTACTACTGGTGGAGAGTCACATGGCTTTAGACCAGGTTGGCTGACTTTAGTAGACCCAGTCAGCCGATCCACCTAAGCGGATCCAAACTCCAGAACTGCCCACCTGTTGAACCAGACACAAGGCCAGAGAACCCAAGTACTGCAGCTGCAAGTCAACCAATGAAACATAGCAGATGGCCTGACTAGAGATGTTGAAGTGCATTTTCATTCAAAGCCAGTTCACAAAGGTTGGAATAATTACCTACACCTTTAAACATGCAGACAGCGGAACACCACCGTGAGAATCAAGAAGAATTAGGAAAATATGACATTAGCAAAGGAACAAAATAATGCACCAGCTACTGATCCTAAAGAAATTGAGATGTATTACTTCATTAAATTGCCTTACGAAAGATCCAAAGTAAGTATTTTAAGAATGATCAACAAACTTCAAGAAAATACAGTGAAACTAACAAACTGTGAAAAACAATAGATGACCAAAACAGGAAACTTAAAAAAGAGATCTAAATTATTAAAAATAGGATTAACATAAGCTCCAAAATAAGGAAAACCCAATGATTACCACCATGTTCCTCTATGAGAGGAACAGCAGACTGTTTAGAAGAAACCTTTCAGGCCAGAAGAGACTGGGTGACTACTTTTAGCCTCCTTAAATAAAAAAAAATAAATAAATAAAAATGTCAGCCAAGGATTTAACATCATGCCAAACCAAGCTTCATGAGTGAAGGAGAAATAAAGTGTTTTCCAGACAAGCCAATGGTAATGGAATTTGTTACCACTAGACAAGCCCTACAAGAAATGCTCAAAGGAGTTCTAAAAATGGAAACAAAAGGAGAATACACACCATCATAAAAACACCTGTAAGTACAAAGTCACAGATACTATAAAACAATGATATAATAGAGACTCCAAAAGAATTAGCTATTAATAACAACACTGTGATAGGAACAAAGCCTCACATATCAATATCAATCTTGATTACAAAATGGCCTAAATGTTCCACTTAAAATACATAGAATGGAAAATTGGATTAAAAAACAAAACAACAACAACAAAAGACACAACCATTTGCTGCCTATAACAGACCCACCTAATGGATAAGACTCCTACATATTCAAAGTAAAGAGGAATAAAGATATATCATGCAAATGAAAAACAAAACTAACAGGAGTAGCCATTCTTACATCAAATACAATTTAATAACAGTAGGAGGGAAAAAAGGACATTATATAATAATGAGTTCAATATAATCAGATTTAACTACATATATATACCCAATATGAAAAGCACCACAATTCATTTAAAAAACATATTATTAGACCTAAGAAAACAGATTGACAGCAATATAGAAATAATAATAGACTTCAACACCCTACTGACAACAGTGAACAAATCATCCAGATAGATTATCAACAAAGAAACTCTGGACTTAGACCAATAGATCTAAAAGACATTTACAGAACATTCTACCTAGCAGTAGCAGAACACACACATTTTTAATCTACCAGACATTTTCTAATTGACCATATGCTTAGTCATAAAGAAAGTCACAATGAATTCTGAGAAATCAAAATCTTAGGTATCTTCTTGGACCACTGTAGAATAAATCAGAACTTGATACCAAAAGCAGCTCTCAAAATTACACAAATACTTGGAAACTAAACTACTTTCCCCTCAATGGCTTTAGGGTAAGCAATAAAATTAAGGCAAAAATCAAAAATAATTTTTGAAATGAATAAACAACATACAAAAGACTGAGATACAGCAAAAGCAGTGTTAAAAGGATAGTTGTTTTAAATGCCTACAGCAAAAAGACAGAAAGATCTCAAGTTAATGAGCTAAAGTCACCCATCAAGGAGCTAGAAAACAAGAAAAACAAAACTCAAAGCTAGCAGGCAAAAATAAATATCAGAGCAAAACTTAATGATATTGAGACAAAACAAATGATAAAAGGGATCAATCAAATGAAAAGTTGATTTTTTTGAAAGGAGAAACAAAACTGATAGGCCACTAGTCTGATTAACCAAGATAAAAGGAGAGAAGGTCCAAATAAATTTAAACAGAAACTGATGGCACAGAAATACAAAATATCATCAAGAACTACTAACAGCCTATCTACACACACAAAATACAAACCTAGAGGAAACAGATAAATTCCTTGAAACTTACAATATCCCAAGGTAGAGCCAGGAAGAAATAGAAATGCTGAATGAACCTATAATGAGCAATGAAATTAAATCAGTTATAAAAATCAAACCTTGCCACAAATAAAGTGTTCAGGACTCATGAATTCACAGCTGAATTTTACCAGGCATACACATAAAAACTGGTAGCAATATTACTGAAAGTATTACAAAAAAATCAAGAAGGAGAGATGCTTTCTTAATTCATTCTACAAAACCAGTATCACCCTGATACCAAAATTGGGCAAGAACACAACCAAAGAAGAAAACTACAGGTCAAGATATCTATGATTATAATTTTAAAACAAAATAGTAACAAATCAAATTTGACAGCAAATTTAAAAGATAATTCAGCAAGAGGGATTTGTTCCAGAGATGTAAGGGTGACAAATCAATAAATGTGATTCACTACATAAACAGAATTAAAACCCATGTGATTATCTCAGAAAAAGTCACAGATATCTCATAGATTATCTCACAGATGCAGAAATCGTTTTCAATAAAATCCAACATTCTTTCATAATAAAGACCATTTTAAACTAGGCATCCAGGGACATACTTCAAAATAATATGAGCCATCTATGACAAACCCACTCAAAATCATGCTGGATAGGGAGAAGGTAAAAGCGTTCTTCCTAAGAACTGGAAGAAGACAAGGATTTCCACTCTCACCACTCCTATTCAAAATAGTACTAAAAGTCCTAACCAAAGCAATCAAGAAAGAGAAAAAGTATAAAACGCATCCAGATTGAAAAAAAGGAAGTCAAACTATCTCTGTTTGCTGATGACATAATCTTATACCTAGAAAGCCTTAATGGTTCTTCCAGAAGACTCGTAGACTTGACAAGTGATTTCAGTAAAATTGCAAGGTACAAAATAAATGTACAAAAATCAGTAGCTTTTCAGATCAGTACACCAACAAAGTACAAGCTGAGAACCAAATCAATAATGCAATCCCATTTACGATAGTCACTAAGAAAATTAAAATACCTAGGACTATATTCCACCAAGGAGATAAAATATATCTACAATTGTGGGGACACAATCAGTTTATATAGTGTGTGTATGTAACATATATATGAAATTCACATATGTATTTCTCTTTTCATAGATAAAAAAATGATAATATTCATTGGAAGCTTAGAAACATGAATTTTTGTGCATTTTAGTTAATTTATTCATGTCCTGAACAATGATGTAGCACACTAACATTTGTTATAATTTTTTTCTCTCAGTCATTGGTATTTACACATATTATTTCTGACATTTGTTAATTATGTTATGTATAATATTACTTATAGAATAGTATTTATACATATTATTTCTATTTATTAACTATGTTATATACAATATTATTTTTCCACTCCCCATAATTTTAGTTACTTATAGAATATTACTATTTTAGAATCAATAGAGTTGATATATCAAAGTAAATTAATTACTTAAAGATAATTAATATTTATCAATGAGACTTGGGTTTCTTGATCGCTTAGTCTTAGTTCAGCATCTATATAGATCACCAGTATTACCTTTTCCAAAACTTGCTCACTACTATTTAAAAAACTATCAATTTTATATTGACTCCATTTCATATTTTATGTGACAATTTCACATGGATTGTAAATCTCAATGAAAAAAGTTTCTTAAAAACAAAGCTTTTAACACCTATTCATGTTGAAGTCAGCAAAGATTTTCAAATAGGAATCAAAAAAATTAATCATAATAAGAATGAATTGTTAAACTGGATTACATTAGATTTTGAACTTTTTATCATCAATGGACCTTATTAACAGTGTGAAAACATAAGTCACAAAGAAAAGCTGTAGGCAATACTGTATCCAAAAGAGAAGTCATTATAGCCTAAGAATTACAAAGCCTTACTAGATCTGTCTCTGGTATCTTTCCAGAAAAAGAGATAGAGAGAAGGTGGGAGGAGAAAGAGATGATTTATATATCAGTACATAAAAATATCCAAATAAATATGTATACTGTTATAAATAAAAAATATTAATTGGAAACACCAGGAGAGTTTTTTGAAACCACATTTGTTGGGGTTTATTCTATGATCAAAACCTCTGGCATCTGCACATTTAAATGTATTCCCTAGGGAAGGCTACTATAAACTAGGTAAGAGCCATTAATATAGAAAGCTGTTCTTGAATGTTATTGTTACGTGCAGTTTTTGCTTATTATTTTCAAGTTGATTTATGTAAAAGGAACATACTAAATGTATTTCTAGCTTTTTAAATGAAATAAGACTAATTTATTAGCAAATTCTGTATGTGTATCATTTAGAATAAGGTGACATCATTTATTTTCCTTGTAATCTCACCCTTTTCTATTCCACACCGCATTAAGCAAAAAGTATTGGACATGGACAAACAAATGTAAGTAATAAGTATAACTATTTATAAGTTATAGACAGATACTGCTAGACTAATGGATTATTTATGTTATAAGCATAAGCATACATTAATTATTCAATGATGAGATTAAAGTGTTATAAGTAATATTTAAAAGATATTGCTTGTCATTATGGCTGCATACTATTTTAGGTGACTCTAAGTATTAGAGTGAGATTCAACACGACATAAAATGTGTAATGTCATTTTTTAAATTGTCTCTGAAAATTTTCCATTTTACAAGTTCTTTGCTGATAAATGTGATCTTTTTTTTTTTAAGTTGTATGTTTCTCTTCGTAATGCAACTTAAGAACGACACTCGGTAGAAGTGCCGATTTTGCCACTGTTGCTCACTTGTGCTTTTGAAGCTGGAATTAACCTGCCTTTTCTAGGCAGACTTTTTAAAAGCTAAATGTCTATTGGTAGTTTTCAGTTATTCCATACTAGGTAATATAATTTTAAGTAGAATTAAATCTTTATAAGAAAAGATATACTATGCTGCATGTGCTGAAAGTGAATGAATGAATCAGAACACTACCAATTCTATTATGAAACTCACACTTTTTTCTTTAATATGAATCTTCTACAAGGAAGGCACATGAACACTTAACATGCAAAGTGCAGACGCCAATTTTAACCACACAGGAAATCTTAACCTCCATTTTATTCAATAAAATTAACCATAACTATCTTGCTCACCCTGTGACGTGTGATTGTGTCACTATTTTTAAGATCATGGATATAAATGGTGTTTTTACTAAGGATAAGAAAAAAAAGAGAAAGTTGCAACACTACTTCAGTGGTTTAAATAATTCTAGTTGTATTTTGCACATGTATTTAGCAACTGTTTTGCTTCTTTAGTAAACTATTTGTTGCGCTTGTGACTCATGTAAATGAGCAGTCTCAGCATCAGCAGGTCTGATAGGGAACCATAAACTGACTCATTCTTGTCACATTTTCATGATGAGGCTCTTGCCTTTCAGCCTTCATAACTGCAAAAACAAACAAAATACGCCTTTCATGACTTGTTTCAAGAAATAATCAGCAGAAATATTTTCTAATAACATGAATCATAATAAAAATACTGGTCATAATATTTTCAAAAATTACTACCAAAATTAAATATTGGGAAGATCTATTTCTGCTACTCTACTACTCATTCTAACTATGCTTTTGAAGACAAAGCTAGTAATCTTTGGTTGGAAATGATGATAAAACCCAAATTTGAACTAGCTAGGGCAGTTGGGAGAAATTTTTTACTCGTGTATACAAAGGGTATCCAGGAGGTAAATACGGTGAAGAATTTAAATTTTCCAGGCTTTCACTCTGCCCGTTGTCTCTGTAATCTGGGTACTTTTTGTTTTATCCTCTCCTACCGCAAAATGACTTTTTCTAGAAGACTAGTATTACCAGATGTTGGAAATTTGAGGCTCAGATTTTCCTCCAGAAAGAAACAAGTCCCTTACTCCAGCTCTGGATTCAAATATTTAATTGGATAACTTAGTTAAAATGTTCTTTCTTAAACAATTAGTGTGGCCAGTCATGCGAGTGTATCTACAAAATGGACAACCCCATTTGTGTGACATGTTTAGATCCTGAGGAGAGAAATAATAAGCTTGTGCCTATAGATGACAAATACTGTTTATCTGATAAGGAGAAGGTTTTTTGAGGAAAACCAGTGCCCTTCGAAGCAGCTATGTGGTCAGTGGTATTAAAAGAGGTTTTGTGTTTCTGCAGTGTTAATGCATCCCTGCAAGGGAACCAAGTCCAGTGGCAATTACGGCTTAGTACTACATTCTCAAAATGGACACAGAAACTTATATGCATCATCCTTACTTTTAACACTTCAGCCATATCTGTTTTCTATCAGTCTCTATTATCATTAGATAAATCTTAGGATTGGCTTAAATAATAATGTATCTTTTGTCTTGCTCTTATACTTCTATTTTTATTATAACAGTTGTTTTTTTCTTTAAAAAATAGGTTTAAATTTAAAGGACTTTCACTTATGTTTTCTTTTCTCTGTAGTGAATGAGCCTGTTATTTATTTCTTTAAATAAGCTAAATGTTGGCAATAAAACAAAGAAGTAGAAATCTAAATCGTCACCCAATGCCCCTGATGATTTAGGAATACCTAAATCAGCTGTGAAACAATCTCATTTCTTTTCTTTGCAAGATTGAGAATACGTTTTGTGTGTTTTCTAATGGAGCTACATGTAATGTATGAAAGAAACAAATTTATTTTGTAATAGGTTTCTTTAATTTTAAACAAGAGTCTTATTTCTTTAAGATAATTCATTTAATCAGTGTGGCAAAAGCAATATATCACTGAGTTCTCACATTACACCAAACAGATAATCAATAGTTTGAGACAATAAAATAAAATGTTTTCAGCTTTATTAAACTTCAGGGACATGTGGAGAGCAACTGGGAGGTAAAATAGCATTAAAAGTCAGTTAATATAGCTATTATTGCAAAGTGCATCTGAGTCACTGCTTAACACGGGGTTTCCTGTGGTTATTCAGGCAAAATCAGATTTAAAAACAAACACACAGAAAAAAAAGGATGAGCTGAAAGACTTAACTCATCAATATCTAGAGTAGAAATCATTTAGCTTTTTACCAATATACCATGTTTCATATTTTAAAATCTTATTTAATAATTTTCATCTCATTTGAAACCGTTTAACTCTGTTATAATAAATTAATAAAGAACATTCAAATCCAATAAATGCCATCATAGAAACAATTGAAATTTAGGTTGAAATATTGGTATTTTAAAAAACCTTTTTATTTGAGATAGTATACTTAGCACTTTTTATGTATTAGTTTATTTGTTCTGCACAGCAATCCTAAAGTAATTTGACAATTGAGGACTGTGAGGCCTAATGGATGGGTCTACTCAGGCTCAAACAGAAAATGAAGGGCAAACTGGGATTGTTGCTTATGTCTACTGCTGATCCATTTAAAGAACCCTAACATCCTGAGGCTCTTAGGATCTGACTCAGGGAACTATTATAATTGAATATATGCTGACTAAATGTAGAGGGTGATTTTTCAGATCATTGCTAAAGATGCTTAATCAGTCATTGTCACAGGTGGAACAGCTTTCAAGAGATGTTCTCTGTTTACAGCTATAGGTTTTTATCAAAGTACATGGTGATGCTATGATAATTTGCCCTCTTTTAGCAATGTTTTAATTTTTTAATCATCTAAGAGATCAATAATTTTAGAAACAGGATGAAAATACACCTGTATGTACTCAGGTAAAATTTTATCATTCAAGCCGGGTGCGGTGGCTCAAGCCTGTAATCCCAGCACTTTGGGAGGCTGAGGCGGGTGGATCACGAGGTCGAGAGATCGAGACCATCCTGGTCAACATGGTGAAACCCCGTCTCTACTAAAAATACAAAACATTAGCTGGGCATGGTGGCACGTGCCTGTAATCCCAGCTACTCCGGAGGCTGAGGCAGGAGAATTGCTTGAACCCAGGAGGCGGAGGTTGCGGTGAGCCGAGATCGCGCCATTGCACTCCAGCCTGGGTAACAAGAGCGAAACTCCGTCTCAAAAAAAAAAAAAAAAAAAAAAAAAAATTATCATTTAAATCGCCAATCAACATGTTGTTTGTCCCAGTTTTGTTTCTCAAATACTCTTAACTTTTGGACATAAGTAAATGAGATATCTAGTCTTTGCTCAAGTAGTTTATAGCATTGAATTAGCTAGTCTATCAAGAAATAAACAGAACTAGGTATTTGTGTACCTATTTTCACAATTACAAAGTAAATAATTACAATAGTTATTCTTTTATGCTATTCTGTGCAAATTTGAAACACAACAACAACAAAATGTGGGTTTTGGGGACAAACATGCCTGAGGTTGAATTCCATTTATTTTACTTTCCAGCTGGTTGAATGCTACTAATTATTTTACTTATGTTAGGCTTTTTTCCACCTAATAAAAGGAGATTTTTAACATTTACCTCAAATATAGATTGGGAACATTAAATGAAGTAATGAATAATTAAAGTGCACATTACAATATCTAGAACATGACAGGTAATTGCTAAATGCATATTATTGATATTTAGCGGGAGGAGCATTACACTGAAAAGAGGAGGAGAAATTGGATTCATTGTTGTTGCTGCTGCTGTGGCTATTGATGTGCCAGCCTGTACATTGCTATCAAATTTCACAGCGTATTTTTCTCTCCGAAACAGAATAATTTTCCTAGAAATCTCTCCTTTTGGAAATACCCTGTCTGCTGATGTTGGGAGTGACCTCAGGAAAGCTGCTAATGATAATGAGTTGGTATCTAAGACTAATAGATTAATATCAGTGCGAGTAACTAATGCCTAAATCAGGATATTATAGAGTCTTCTATCCTGCCAACCCTCTAAATGGCCAGGCTAAAAAATAGCCATTATTAGCTCTTTCACCACTTAACCCAGAAATCAGCTATTGTATAACTTTTTTTCTACTCTCAAGCCTGAATTTAATTTTTTTTAAAATTTTTGTAATGATAGCTGAATTTCACCTGAATAAAAACCAGGAATTTCTACTGGTTCTGCCAGTACAAATAAGCATTCTAATCAGGTAGATGATACTAGAATTTTTGTTATCAATTAGTCAGAAAATTGAATCAATAAACAGTTTTTGGCAGCTAGTCAAAAGCCCATTTAAAGCAATACCTTTGGAACAAAGTTAAAGTTAATTTTATTTCTCTGAGTGCTGCTGGAATATGCAGGATGATTATGATCTCTGAAAGCTCTGTCTGGGAAACTAAATCAAAGGACTCCTTTCAACAGAGTACTATGGACTTAGGGACTTCCTTGATGTATTATCATTTACATTTAGATATGTCATGGAGCAAATCAAGTCTCCTGAAACACTGATACTGAAGATTCAGAAAAATTTTATTTTATAAAGATAATGCAGACTTTGGCCACCGGTCCTCCACCACCATCACTGCAATACGATGTTTCTTATTATCTTGTCCATTATCAGAAACTATATTATGTGGGGGGACGGGGGTTGGGGGGATGATGAAAACATGTCACATAATTTCAGTTTACTTTCTCCACTCCTTTACTAAACTATTAGGTGCTACATTACAAAGACAGCAAATACCCTCTAGATTCCTGGGGATGTGAATTCCAACATTTTACTCTTCGATTTGTTTGTTTTCTTTCCATTCCTTATGCCTAATACATCCCTGACATATTAGAAGCTTATCACTTGTTTAAATGAATGAATAGTAAATACTTGACATCAATAATAAAATTTTTAGAAGGCAAATGAACTCTGGATAACAAGACGCTAAGGGAAGAGAAATTCCAACATGACATTCCAGATTTTTAAAAATTTTCTGGACATCACATTCTTAAAATTCCTTAAAACTAACTTTACTAACTTTCTTAAAATTCAAGAGTTTTTAAACATTAATTAGAAGTTGGCATCATTCTCAGCAAACTGACACAAGAGCAGAAAATCAAACACCGTATATTCTCGCTCATAGGCGGGTGTTGAACAATGAGAACACATGGACACAGGGAGGGGAGCACTACACACTGGGGTCTGTTGGGGGGAAATGGGGGAGGGGCGGGGGGTGGAGAGGTGGGAAGAGACAGCATGGGGAGAAATGACAGATACAGGTGAGGGGACGGAAGGCAGCAAAGCACACTGCCATGTGTGTACCTATGCAACAATCTTGCATGTTCATCACATGTACCCCAAAACCTAAAATGCAATAAAAAAAAAAGAAAAAAAGAAAAAAAAAAAAAAAGAAGAAGTTGGAGTCCAAACAGCTTACCCAAAAGAAAGATATCATCTTTTCTCAGGACTCTCTGCCTGCCTTGGTGCCTTGGTTGAGAGCATACAGACAGAAAGGGTAACTGCGTATAGTTGAAGAGCATACAGACAGAGAGGGTAACTGCAGTCGGGAGAATTATTGAAGACAGTTTTGATGAGAGCACAGTGAATCTAGGACAAAAGACTGATGCATGGAGTCTCACTCCACCCTCTTTACTCCCTGCGATTTCAAAAGCTGGAACCGGTATTAAAGCCCAGAGAAAAGAAAAGGGAGGCTGAGAGTCTGTGATAGAGAAATCCATTAGACAGGATCATGAGATGCATCTTATGTCATTCATTGGATTGGATCTGAGGATGGATAGTCTTCTTTTTACTTTAGGCATTTAGATTTATTATTTAAAATTTAAATTTCAGGGATAACACAAAGGGACCCTGGGAAGTAGTGTGGCTTGTGATTTAATTACATGCACAGATCTTCTGATGTTATGTGATTTAATTACATGCACCTAAATTTCTATGTTTTTCAAATATTAAAACAGTTATTTTAGGTAGCCAGAGCAGGGAAGCATTAAAAATAATAGGTCTATGTGATTCATAATTAATATTCATACAGGAGGAAATATAAATACTAGCTACTTCACTAGCTACTTGAACTCTTACCCAGTTTTGAATCTTAGCTCAGAAACTTATTAGCTGTAAGAGTCTCAATTGACTCACCTATAATATAGGATTATAAATTTCTAGTTTGTAAGATGTGAAAATTAAACTATAAGTCAATACGTTATGTGCTAAAAAAAATGGTAACCATTTATTTCTACCCTAATTCTAAAATTATTTGAGGCTTAATTATTCCTTTTATGATTGTTTTTATTATCATTCCCATTATTAGGCAGAAGCAGTGGAGTATTTTAGTTTACGCAAATGATAATGGGTACCAGACTAGATGGACAAATAAAGCCATTTGTAAATATAGACCAATATCTACCACTACCTAAGAAAGCGTGCATGATATCTTATTCTGACAATGTACTTGGTAGATTCTTTATGCCATTAGTACATTCTTGGTCTACTCTTAAATAAATGTTTTTGAGGATTTTACTTCCATTTCGATTATCACAGATGTGAAATTCACAGAGATATTTACGTTATCTGAATTTGTCAATTTGTGAATGGTTTATTTCTGACTAGCCTGTACTCCAATGTCATGATACAGTGAGAAACCCCATAACCCTGTTCCTATTGGCCTCATGGTTAGCAAAAACAAATTAACTATCCAAGAGTCAGTTTTCATATGTATAATGTTAATCTAAAACCACAGTTCTTTAGGGCGCATTCTTTGTCTGACCAGTAATCTATCATGCTTAAAATAAATTGGCATCTGATCATGCCTCTACCACATGTTATCCCTTTTATTATAATGCTTTTTATCTTTTCTACCCAGTATTAGGTCTTTCTTCTGTTTTATTCATTCTTTGTGTTACTGTTAGATGAATCTTTCCAAAACACTATTTCTATCCTTCAAGATGAAACTCATATATTACCTTAACTGGAGACCTTGCCATACTTCTTCTGGTTTAGGTCTGCACATTTGTATTTTATTATTGTAACTTATAGGTTGTATTGCAATAATTTATTCTAGACTACTCTTTAACATTGACTGCAGAATTGGTGCAAGAAATGTTTATAGATAATTTATATAAATCTCCCAAATAGTCAATATCTTCCCACCTTCTAAAGTGTTACTGCCATGCAAATCAATAAAATTCTGACCCAATTTATTCTGTTCAATCTAGATTCATCTCTGCCTCAATTTTATCATGCCCTCTGATAATCTGTTCTTTGCCACATGATTTCCAGACCTGTAAACCCTTTCCAACATCAAACACTATTTTGAGACCTAAATCAAGTGCCACATATTGTGTGAAGCACGTCCTGATTTTTCTACTGTACCCTACTGTCTCTTCTCTAAACTTTTAGGCATGTAGCACAGTGCATCCAAGCTTGGAGGCGGTAGTCACTGTACCTGAGCACAAACCTCTATGATTAGAGCAAGCTAATTAATATGTTATTGATGAAGTTTCCATAGATGTTATCAGGGATGAGAAGATGCCTACATTATAGCATGATACTTAAAGAAGATCCAGTAAATTTTAACTGTTGTCATCACACAGAGTGTATAAATTTAACATATAATAATAAAATGCTTTCTCATTCTAATACAATGCAATTTTTTTTTCTATTAAGATTGTGAGCATTTCAAGAAGAACTTATGCTTCTCCTGTATACCTCACAAGATGAAAAGAGGTTCATTCTACCCAACCCTTCTTATTGTGTGTCAACAAGTTAAATGTTTCATAAAGTAACTGCTTAGTCCTTTTAATATTATGAAAGCCATTTTTAAAGTCATTACTTTATTATTTCACCCATATATTTACCAAGAGCTCAAGATTTGGCTTTAAATCTTCAAAGCCATTGATTTGGATATTTTTCTAAGACAGTTTGTTGCACCATTTGTAAGACTAGGTCACTTTCTTCCCATGGACGTATATCCTCTTGTAATTGCATTCATCGATTTCAAAAAAATAAGTATTCTGATATAGTCCAAGTCAGTGTTCATTTCTCTTGACTTTTTCAGCAATAGTAATGGAGAGATTACATCAAATATGGCTTAATTTAATTTCCATATAGTGTTTTCTGGAAAACTTCTTGAGATTCATGTAAGAAAGATAAGTGCTTCATTAGAGGTAATATTTTAGGAATACGTACAAAGTAAGAAAATAGAAATAATAATAAGAATTTTACTAATAACATCTTTTATTATCAGCTGAGATAAATTTTCAAGTCAAAGAATGACTAGTACTAGGAAGAAACAAAAAGATCATTTCAATACCTCTTTACATGTTTTTGTGATTAAATATGAAAGGGGATTATTCATTGAATGTTACAGTTAGAAGAAATCTTAATTATGTAAATATACATTTAATACTATCTTAATAATATCCCTATTGTATATACTATGTGAGATTAATTTATTATTTTAATATAGTTTTACTTATCTTCAAATATGTCATTTTAGAGTCTTATTTTTCCAGTATTTATCTTATATTACTATACATTTTGCCTCAATATAAATTCTGTATAAGCCTCTAACCAGAATTCATATACAAGGTTAGTTTTCAAATTGAAATTCTAAGCACCATCAAGGTCATTTAATGTACTGCTTTGGAAGAAATCCAGAAAAAGAATGTGTCCTTTAGACTTCATGGAGAATACCTCTGTTTCTGTAGAAGTAATAAAAATAGTTTTAGAATTATAGAATATTACAGTCTTGTTTACATAACCTGATCATTAAGACGTTATCAGCACTAAATTACATAACAGCTAACATAGATGTAATAATAAAATTTTTATTAGGTGTAAGAATAAATCTTTCTTAAAACAAGCTATGCATCATCTAAAAATGAACTATTATTTGGGAATTTTGATATATGCATGTCTATTTTATGAAAAAGTATCATCATTTAATGTCATTGTCCTTAACATCCTTTTTGAAATCCCCTGGAAATCTTATTGGATCATTTAGAGCAATTATTTCTCCTTACAGCTTGATTTCTTAATTTTATTGATAACTATAAAGATTATGAATATTCATATTGGTAATGGTTTATATAGTTCATAAATAGTATGAAAATGATAATCTTAACTATGAGCAGCCTGATCATCATTCCTGAGTGTCAATGATATAGACTTTCTTATTACATGTTCATTATTAATCTTTAAAATAAATATCTCCATCTCTTTTATGGACATCAATCCATAAAACATTAATCCTAGTACAATGATCTGTGGATTGTAAAAACAGACCTCTGAATCAGGATGAAAAGAACCTGAGCAATAAAGAGGAAATAAATAAAAGGATGTTAAGGGCTCAAACAAAATAACCATAGATAATTGAAAGTAAGGACAAAGTTGAAAGTGGAAAATTAGTAAGAATATTCAGATCATATGAAAATAACAGTTCAATGTAAGGAGAAACTTTTCATGAGTAGTGCAGAAATAAAAACTGGAAGTCTGAGGCAAGAGGACCTTACAACTAAAACAAAGCTTCTTTATAACAACATTTATTTTTCTCATCTGGACAATGCTGCACATTTATTAATTTCTACAACAGATTAATTTTCCAAAATTTCCAAAACAAATGTGATCTTTCAAGAGCTAAAACAGTGTCCCCTTTGCCTGAACCTGTTCTTTGGAAGTTTTTCACAATTAATTCCATCTCGTTTGACTTGACAGTAGATCCTAAAGTAATCTTAGAATAAACCGTAGCGTAACTTTTATCACCCACATTGATGAAACACCGTATGAACATATAGATGTAATTAGTGGCAGGGTAAAAATTCATGCCTGTGGCTTAGAAATCTCAGAATTCTAAAAGGGATATAGACTTTCATTCTATCTTTTGTGTTTTCCCAGAAAAATAATTCCAGGCCTCTTAACTCACAGGCAAAGGGCTTTTGCTAGTCACTTTAAGATAACATCATTTAAGTGAAAAGTTTAACTGGGCTCTTTGGAAAGTTTCCTTTGCATTTGTAATTTTGCATGAATATTAACTTTGCCATTCATCTTTCTTTTCTTTCTGTCTTTATTTTATTTATTTAAAAAATAATTTTATATAAATAAGAGACAGGAGGCACTGGCATGAGATGGCAGATTGGAAGATCTCTTGAACTCCAAAAAAGCAGCTTAATAATATTACTTTTTAAATCCCAGGTAACTCTACAAAGTCCCTTTAAGGTTCTTGAATTACATTTCTCATTCTGGCACAATTTAATCTTCTTGGCTTTAAACTCAGCTCCTAGGACAGAATGACAGCCTCACATCCATAATCAAAGTTTCTGGTAACTCAGCAGAGCCACAGGCCAAAATTCTCTCCCAGGAGAGCAATGGGCTCAGACCCAAAGACAGCTCAGGAGATCGATTGCAATAAAGCTACTATTTCTTTTTCAGAATGATTCATTCTTAAATAAGAAAATCTTTGCACTAAAACCCATGATCTCTAATGTATATGACTTCCTAACATTTTCCAGTGCTTCTGACCCATCTAGAGGTTGAAAAAAACTGGGAAAATTTCTGAGTGCCTTAATAAATAATTGTTGAATAAATGGATGAATGAATGAATAAACGAATGAATGAGTGAATGAAAGCTTACCTAAAGATGATCACCTAATGTCATTATTCAAGCTGAATTTGGTTGAAAAATAATGCATACCTTAAATATCCCACATACTTCCTTAGAAGGAAGCTCAGTAGAAAAAAATCAAATATTAATATAATGATATTCCCTTTATATTTGCCTACTGATCAACTGTAGGAGAAAACATATTTATCTTCTACCGAAGCAAGATTTCATTAGTCTGAGGCTTTTAAACTAGCTTCTTTGATCATAAATGCTGAGAAAATATACTGTACCATACCAGAATGGAAGTGTCTAAAATAAGACTTTTATAGCATAATTGAATTCAGTCTTGAAACTTTTCATTTTCATGAGCCTCCTTCTGATAACCAGTATTATCTAGAAATCCAAAGTCACTTGAAAATAGGACATGAACATATAGCCTCATCACCAGAAATATTATTATACCATACAGAAGCAAGTTGAAACACATTTGGTACCTCTGAATACCGAGACTAGAGAATATAGAAATTAGGGCATAAGCAAGGTAGAAATGATAAGTTAAGGGTGATTTTATTTTTAACTTCATAGTGCTTGAACTATGGCAATTTTGCTATTAGTATTTTTATGCTAAAATAAACAGTTTAATAATATACCTCAGCTCCAGAAGGACAGCACTCATCTAAGGGATATATGCTGTTGTTAATTATACAAGCTGAACCTTTGTCTCAAGTAGTGCTGTTACCTACTTATCTTCAACTGCTGTGTTTCATGTAAGATATGTCTATTGCAATATCCTGTACCATTAATGATTATGACTGGAGGAGTAAGTATGCTAAGTAGTTCACAAGTTGAACTACTTCTAGAGGTTAGATGCTCATATTGTAGAGACTTTAGTTAACACTATTTAGTGCTACTAGAGCAAGGTCCATGGTCATTGTGGGTCATCACTGAGTTCCATGACTGAAGACGCATCATTCACATATTCACTATGGTACATGCATTGATGAATCTGGCTTAATCCACAATGTACAAGAGATCCCGTTGGTGAAAATACCCTGTTATGGTCATTTGTTTAACACATATCAGTCAAATGACTATTATGCATCAATCAAACTAGATCTTGGAGATGTGAAGGTAAAATATGACCTCTACAATGTCTTTTAAAGAGATGTTGGATTTTCACAGATGGATCTCCCACACAGTCTTTCAATGAATAGCCTCTCTTAATTTTCAGCCTTAATAATGATTTCTACTCTTCTCTCACAACCACATTGTATGTGGGTTACTAATTCTTATAATGAACTCAGTATTTTGAAAAATTAAAATGAAATTTTATTTTAAAAAAACACATTGACTTCTCAAAGTTCTAAGAAACTTCTGGAGCCTAGAATATGAAGATGAACAATTTTCTTACTTCTATTTCATTGATGCTTCATTTTTCTTTTTCATCCTTTGAGTAAATTTTTAAAATGACATTTTAACATTAAACACCTTAATAATGAAAGATGTACTTAGACTTATGTGCTTTCATTTTACTTCCTGACATTTTGGCTATAAAAATCCCCACAGCCTGTACAAACCCATTTAATGAGAGAAGTGAAGAAAGCTCTGTAAGTTTTAAAGAAAGTATGAAGACTTGTATTCATAAGAATTTTTATAACTGGCAAATGGAAGTTTGCAACTCCTTCCTGAATAGTTCCTTACAAAGTCAGCCATCTGTAGCCAATAAAAGAAGGCACATGTTCTCTCAGCTTGGCAGAGTAGAATCACAAAAGGTGAAAAGATCACAATCCTAGAACAGGAAGTTTGGTTTTTCTAGGAATCTAAAAAACACTAATAATCAGAAGGATAATGAATTCTAGATAAGTCTTAAATGCCCTCTGAGGTTTTGTTCAACGTTTGGGACACTCAAGTCAGGAGCAAACTATTTTTTCAACCTAATTTCCAGTGTGAAGACTTTTGAAAGAATGGATAATATGATTTAGTTTTTTAAAACAGTTAATCCTAGGGCATCCACACACAAAGCACTGGTGTCCTGGCAGAATGAGAAGACCAGAGAAGCAGCAGGGTAAGGAAGACTTCTGAAGGGATGAGGGGAGTGGTAGAAGTGTCAATTCTACCACGAGAGATGTGTTACATATGGGAGGGTTGATTTCTCTGTGTGTACATACATTTATTTACACACAGAACAACACAAGCAGATACAAATGTTTATGTATGCGTTATTGGAGCTATGACTTTCTGAAGAAAAGGCTGATTTTAGGGCTAGAGCAGCAAATGGCTAAGATTAATCTAATACATCTTAATGTTTCAGAAGCAAGAAAATGAAAGAATAATAGGGACATGTTTGTACATATACCCATGTACATTTGTAATTATTGACATAATTTCAAATTACCTCCCCACAAAAGTGTAGTAATTACAAAAGATCAAAAAAAGAAACTTGACAGTTGAGGAGCCAGGAATGCAACATCTTAATCAAGTGATCAAAATGAACATTATTCATAATGGGACAAATTAATCTGATAGTTACTTTCCAATTTTTTAGAGGCAGAGACTCTGTCACAGACTTACAACTTTCCCTTTAGTTTGAGATTTTTTCACAATGACTTAAAGAAAAAAAGACTAGCATTGGAGACACAAGAAGGAAAATTAATTTTACACCCCCTAGCATGTAAAACTAAAAGACTTCAGTAGATTCACTAAAGTTAAGTTGTGCATTCCCCGGGACATTTCCAAGGTACTAAATGATGCTCACCTAATCTCACTTTGTCACTTTTATCTGAAGCCCTCTTTCTCTCCACATGTATTTTTTCTTCTATATTAATCCTGTTAACAGGGTTAAACTTACCAGAGAACTGACTTCAGTGGTTCTACTTCTATGGTTCTACCAAGTCAGATATTTTATCCTACTTACCCTTACAAATACTTACCTACCCTTACAAATACTCCAGCTTTGAACCAAATCAGTAACCTAATTTCTATATGCATTGGGGCCAGTATAGTTTAGCAATGGAGAGTGAGAACTTTTCCAGGCATATTCCTCAGTTCAAATCCCTTTTGTAAGCTGTGTGAGTAATGACAAGTCTTTGTAACTACTCTGTATTTCACTTTCCTTATTTGTAAAGATAAGCTAATAATTGTAACTATTATAGTTTAAATAATTAAATGATTTAGATTAAAATTACTTATAATATTGCTTGTAACGTTCGTACTATGTCCATTTTATGTTGTTAATGTTATTTTTAACTGTACCGTGATAAGTAACTATTAAGTTGAGTCTACTATGGAAATATCAAAACATATGCTAAACTCCATCCTTTTGGAATACTTGGGAAAATTCCAGATGCTAGTAACAACTTCTTTGGTTGGGGAAATGACATGGAATTGAGAAGCTCTAGATTCTTCAGCATGGGAGAATATCTCTTAAAAGAGTAGCTAGTCTTTCAGATAAGATGCATGCATCCTAACAAAGAAACCAGTATATTTCAAAGATCAACTAAATCAAGGTTGACTTACATATTTGCCTAATAATTTTGTCATTAATATCAAATGTCTTCAAACAGATACATTACTTGTGTAGAACATTCCACTTTGTGATAGTGTAGCCTAAGGTGTGATTTCTAGAACAGTAATGCATTGTAAAATAGGTGCGTGTGATGCTGCTGGATCCAACTTATTGATGTATTCCCTGTGTGAGTCAAACACCTAGAATATTTTCTATTTATAACATTTTGGAGAAGTTAATTTTTACACAAAAGTAATTTATGATTGTGATACTCTCTTATTAAAAATACTACTTTATATATGGTTCTCCTTAAAATTAAATGGAAAGGTAAAAGATTATTATATGATAATCATTTTCCATTCGAATGACAGAATGGATAGAGAAATGTTCATGTAATTGCAATTTTTGTCAGTAATTTTAATGGCAAAGGCTGCAATTACTTTTGCACCTACCTAATACTTAGTATTTTCTGTTAGCATGGCTTTTCTGGCTTGTTAGCCTTTACTATGTCTTAATAGTATATTGCCTCCATGTTTCTAAGGTTTTTGAAATATGTGCAAGTTAGTATTATTTAATACTTTTATACCAGTAAGTATGTCACTGGGCAGATAGTAATGTTTTTTGTGTTTGTTTTTGTTTTTGAGACTAAGTTTTGCTCTTGGCATCCAGGCTGGAGGGCACTGATACGATCTTGGCTAACTGTAACCTCCGCCTCCTGGGTTCAAGTGATTCTCCTGCCTCAGCCTCCCTAGTACCTGGAAATACAGGCACCTGCCACATTGCCTGACTAATTTTTGTATTTTTAGTAGAGATGGAGTTTCACCACCTTGGCCAGGCTGGTCTTAAACTCCTGACCTCAGGTGATCCACCCTCCACGGCCTCCCTAAGTGCTGTATGTACTACTTCAATTTTGAAAAAATCACGTGCTACCTTAATTATGAAAAAATTACAAAAATACAAAATATCTAGGTAAGTTATAAATAAAGAAAAAATAAACGGCCGGGCGCGGTGGCTCAAGCCTGTAATCTCAACACTTTGGGAGGCCGGGGGTGGGTGGATCACGAGGTCGAGAGATCGAGACCATTCTGGTCAACATGGTGAAACCCCGTCTCTACTAAAAATACAAAAAATAAGCTGGGCATGGTGGCGCGTGCCTGTAATCCCAGCTACTCAGGAGGCTGAGGCAGGAGAATTGCCTGAACCCAGGAGGCGGAGGTTGCGGTGAGCCGAGATCGCGCCATTGCACTCCAGCCTGGGTAACAAGAGCGAAACTGCGTCTCAAAAAAAAAAAAAGAAAAAATAAAAATAAAAGCTGAGCAGTTGTGTATTGTATCATCTTAAGAGAAAAAACATCACTAATCCCTTTGAAGACTCCTTTCATTTCCAAATTTTCCCCTTCCCTAACCACTCTCCCAAAACACTATAATAAGTTTTGTTTGCTATGTTAGCCTTGTTACTTTAAATTTATTTTAAATAAATATTTAAATAAATATGCATATTTACCTATATGCATATATAAATATGTACATATATAAAATATTTAGTTTCATGCATTTTATCATATAAATGAAATTATGCTATACATACTATATAGAACTCACAGATATATGTCTAAATATATATACACACTATATACACTTAGCAGATTTATATCTAGACATACAGACACAATATATTCTATGATTTTTTTCAGTCATTTTTAAAAATAAATTTATGTTCATTCAACAATCTCTAATTCATTCATTTATATTTGATAGACTATCCCATTGTATGTGTATAAACAAAATTTATGTCTTCTTCTCTAAATATTTATCAAGGTCTTTTACAGATCTGGTCCTCTTTAAAAAAAAATAGTGCTATAGACATTCTTGTACATTTCACTTGGTTTGCAGTTGCAAGTGTACGTTTAGAGTGTATAACTAGGAAAACTGAGGAGTGGTAGGATTTGTGTGTCTTCTACTTTTCTCTAAAATTCTGTTTTGTTTTCAAAAGCATTTTACCAATTTTAACTCCCACTGAAGGAATATAAGTTTTCTCATCCTTGACACCATTTGGTTTTGTCAGATTATTAAACTTTTGTCAATCTGGATGTGAAATGGTATCTCATTATGTTTTTAATTTACATTCAATTTGCATTTCTCTGAGGGGTTGCCAAGCAGGAGCTGCAGATTTGGAGGAGGCAGGAGACACAGCTGCTGCTACAGAAGAAGGGGCAGCACGAAAAGTAGGAGGGAAGAAATGCCCTAGTTTCTCCTGTCCTTACACCCTCCAGTCTTCCATAAGTTCCTTCCATTTGAAAAATGTACCTAGAAATATGAGCTTAAGGAAGCCGGCAAGGTGTAATTATTTGAAATACAGAATTGGGCAGAAAAGGGTGAAAAATAAATCTGAAATCAGATTTGAAAATGGCTCTCAGAGCTATACCACATTTAACTTGTTATTCACGATCTCTTCTACTCGAGTATAAAGCTCAGTGAATAAAAGCATTTTGTATATTTTGTTCCCTTTGCTTAGAACAATCCCTGGTACATAAGAAACAATAAAAATTGAATAGATGAATGAATGAATGAATGAATGGTCAAGTCTCACACAGCCATCTCCTTTCACATGTTTAAATTTTATTTTAGAATTACATTACTAAATAAATACATAAATTGATATAATTTAATTTTTAGAGAAAATTCAGATGAGCAATAAGATCTATTCAGTCATCTATTTTTTTTTTCTGTTATTGCTGTTGTGGTTTAAAAGCTTCTGAATTAGTCAGGCATTTCCACAAAAACAAAACCGATCAGTAGGCTCAAACAACAACAACAACAAAATAATAAGTAGGTTTTTACTCTCTTTCCAGATATGAGAGTATGAGAGAGAGTGAGATCCTATTGATTTATATATATATACATACATACATATATATATATAAATGTATGTATACTAATACCTGTCCACTAATATCACTGCTTTCTTCTCCACCCTTTTGTGAAGCTCCTTCTACCTAACCCAGCCCTCTAGCCTGCTTCTACTATTGTTTTCTCACTGTGCTTTTAAAATTCACCCCTCCCCATCGTTCATCCTCATACCTGGTTGTTTTCTTTTTTGTCATACAATAGCTGACTTATTTTATTTGTAAATTATTTCTTAAATGTCACCCCCTCAGAGCCCTTATCTGATTACATTACACACTATGGCCTCTTTCTCTTGCTTATTCATATAAGCAGTTTAAAAACCAGTTACCATGATCTGTAAGTACTCTGCCTTTTATCTGTTTTCTTACTTGTTGTCTGTCTCACCCTAGTAAAATATAAACCAGGTAGGGCCGGAAATATGCCTGTTTTCTTGATGCAGTAGCCACAGAGATTACCAAAGCACTGGGCAGCTGTATGAATTTATAAATCTTCTGGGAAGACCCAGTTTCTTCCTCAGATAGGTGGATTCATTTAAAAATAAAAACAAGTATTATTTTCACTAATATATATGACTATCATACTGGATTTGTGTGTAGTGGGTAATGTTCTATAATGTGTACCCCATGCTAGAAAGAGAGAATACTCTGGGTCTGGCATTATTAAGCAACTCTATGTACCAGTCTGCTATGTTTGTAGAATATTAATCATTATAGAGGCACAAAGTATCTTTTGTTGGCCGGCAAAAATAATCTGAATCTAGTTTTATATTATAGAAACCCCCTTTCTTTAATATTATCAGCATAGTTTATTATTTTGGCTCTCCTTTTGCTTCTGGGCATTCTCCTCTGAAAATATGCAAGGTATCAACATGCCACATGTAGGAATTAGTTGTCAAAAAACAGAGGAAATAAAAATTATAAATTTCACCCCTCTGTTCCCTTTAAAAAATATAAATCTCTAAGCTTGATAGAAAATTGACATTGATTCTGTTATGATTTTACATTTAATGGGAAAAATAGAGATATTGATCTCATTAATCTCAATAACTGAAATTTTGTGTAGGTTTTACAAAATGTTAGGAATGTTTTTTTAATTGCGTTTTAGGTTTTGGGGTACATGTGAAGAACATGCAGGATTGTTGCACAGGTACATACAGGGCAATGCGGTTTGCTGCCTTCCTGCCCATCATCTATATCTGGCATTTCTCCCCATGTTATCCCTCCCCAATTCCCCACCCCCTGCTGTCCCTCCCCTAGTTTCCCACCACAGACCCCAGTGTGTGATGCTCCCCTCTCTGTGTCCATGTGTTCTCATTGTTCAACACCCACCTATAAGTGAGAACATGCGGTGTTTGATTTTCTGTTCTTGTGTCAGTTTGCTGAGAATGATAGTTTCCAAGTTCATCCATGTCCCTACAAAGGACGTGAACTCATTGTTTTTTTTATGGCTGCATAGTATTCCTTGGTGTATATGTGCCACATGTTTCCTGTCCATCTATCATCGATGGGCATTTGTGTTGGTTCCAATTCTTCGCTATTGTAAACAATGCCACAATAAACATTCGTGTGCATGTGTCCTTACAATAGAACGATTTATAATCCTTTGGATATATACCCAGTAATGGGATTGCTGGGTCAAATGGAATTTCTATTTCTAGGTCCCTGAGGAATTGCCACACTATACAGAAATTGCTTAATATCCAGTAGAAATTTCAATTTACTTGCCAATTAAATAATAGTATTATTTAGTAGAGAGTTAATGAATTCGGAATTTTTAATTCCAAATATAAAATGTTTAAAGTTTGTTGAATAGCTTTTCACAGTTAAATAAAGAAATACAAAGTTAAAAAAAATAAATTTTATACTTAAATTTTAAAATGATTCCACATTATTTGAAACCCATATCATTTATGGTTTTAGGTAAGATTTTGGATTTGAATAATATTCCTCAACTCTGTGTAACCAAATGTGTGATAGACGAAGAAAGAGGCTCCTGAGATTAAGCTACTTATTCAAGATCTGATAGCAGCAGGACCCAGTAGGAGGGTTCCAGGCTTCTGATTTACAATCCATTTCTTCTTCAGTTACACCATGTTGTTTCATATCCAAGAAGGATGATCCAACAAGCAAAAAATTAGATGATTGCAAAAGTCTACTGCGTATTTCACTGGGAGTAATCAAATGATGTAGTGTAAATATAATAGTGTTTAAAGCCTGAAGACATGGTATCAGCATCCCGTTCTGCCATCAACTGAGTGGCACCGGACAAGTTACTTAATTTCTTTGAACTGAAGCTTCCTTAGAAAGTGGGAGTGAAAGTTAAGTAAGAAAACGTATAGGTATATTTTTAAAACTTTAACATATTACCAGTGGGTCTTGTATTTTATTTTACTTCACATATAATGTAGAAAAATCCTTTCATACTCCTGGATAAAACCCTTCATGACAAAAAATATTATCATATTATTTAGAGTAAAATTTTATATTTATTCACTACTTCTGGGGGCTACATTGTTCCAGATGATCTGTTTTTAAAGTGAATGGTTAATGTTCATCAAATGCATAGATTCTGCCTTTAACATCAGTTTGAATATAATCAAATAAACCAAAATATACAAGGAGGTGTTAATAAAGTAATTTATACAATAGAAGGCATGTTTCAGAATCATTTTTATGACTACCAATGCTGAGACAACATGCAGAGAAAATAATTTTATGTTAACTTGCAATTGTTTACAATTCAGATAAATTGTTACCTTTTTACTTGTGTAAGACATCTTAAAAATATGAACAAACCAGAAAGATTAAAATAATCTTTATTGAGTTTCAAGTTAGTTTGCAGATTAATAAACTATGTCATTATGATTCCTGTATTACAGAACAATATTTATTTGGAAATCATAAATGTGAATATCTCTTTTGCTAAAGACTTCTTAGTTTATAAAACTAATATTTTAAATAATATAGAAATAAGAGTGATACGATTACCAAAGTTATTGAAGTAGAATATGGAAGAAGTCCTTTTTCAGGGTTCAAGTTCAGGATTATATTAGCTCTTCTCTAAAAAAAGAAAACATAATAGCTGGAAGCCAATGAATGATATGTAATAAAGACTTTTTTTGTGCCGGCAGAGTAAGAGCTATTAGATCATAATGTCCATAATTTTGTGAATATAGAATTGTTTCCTAGACCATTATCCACTTCTTTGTCTGGTCTACGTAAATGGCTCAAGCAAAGGGGCTTTTTACTACATCTCTTAGGAAACAATTCTTCAGCCTAATAGACCTAACAAGGCTGCCTTTTCTATGATAGTTCCCTGCAAATTTCCTATACTCAATGATATCCCATTACTTCTGGTTATTTTCTCTTGACTAACCTAAAATTTTCTCCTTTCCCCCACCCCATTTTTTTTACTCTGCACATGTTTTCAAGTGAATGAGTTTCCCATTAGTCTTTTCACCAAATTAAATGGATACTGTCTTTTAATCTCTATCCATTAACCCTTAATACTTTGTATTGTTCCTTCTTGAAGTTTTATTTGTTTGCATTTTTCTCACATTGGGAAATCTGTATTTCTTTTCTGTACTGTGGGCATTTTTGTAAGAAGTTTAACTAATATTATTTCTGACTAGCCTAATCTCACCTCCCAGATTTGATTCTTTTATGTTGTTTTCCATGGCATTTATGCCCAGATTTCTCTTTACTAACTATATAATTAATTATGTACTCTGCAGGATCTTTTTTTTTTTTTACCTGATGATGCAATTTTCATATATTTCTTAATAAGATAGATTGGTTTTTTTTCCATTTTGCAGCTCTTACTGTTATGTATAGTTAATTTTTAAAAGCAAATTTTTTAACCTTAGTCAGGAATTAGGATTACATAAACCCCAGAAAGGAAAATCATAACCCATTCTTAAGAATGGACTTATATAATTTGTCTGAATTTTTTTTGTAGCAAGACCTTCTCCCTTTTGCTTACTAAATATAAATATACTTTCCAACTGAGAACAGTTTCAAGAGAACTAAAACATGCTTAGCCATAGTATCTATTAATTCACACCCTATCATGCATCATATTGTTATTCAAAATTAGAGGTTCATTCCACTTGATGAAGATAATTTCCATATAAAATACAAATTTTTTAAGTGGACTGATTTTTTAAAAAGGCAAACTATGAAGTATTTAGCAGAGGAAGTATTTAATTCTTAATGGAGAGCTAATAGCTCACAATGAGAATGAGATACACAGTAGTGTCTGCCTCAAATCTGTTAAAGTTTTCACTTTTTCTGAGAGTCAGAGATGTTAAGAAGCATAGACAAGAATAAACATTGAAAGAGAGAACCTACATTGAAATAATGTAAGGCTTTGTTTTTTTCTGGTGACTCTTCCATATGCAGTCACACAGTAGATTATATCTTTGTGAAAATAGTAATGTTGACTACATGGAAACTCAACCTCATGCCAACTGCACTATGAATCACACCTTTCCTGGATCATTAAAGAAAATAGAACTAAGGTGACATGATTTGACTCTGTGTCCCCACCCAAATATCATCTTATAGCTACTATATTTTCCACAACATGTGGGAGGAATCTGGTGGGAGATGACTGAATCATGAGAACAGGTCATTTCCATGCTGTTCTCATGCTAGTGAATGGGTCTTGTGAGATCTGATGGTTTTAAAAAATGAGTTTCTCTGCACAAATTATTTTACTGTCTGCTGCCATCCATGTAAGATATGACGTGCTGCTCCTTGTCTTCTACCATGATTGTGAGGCATCCTCAGCCATGTGGAACTGTAAGTTCAATTAAATCTCTTTCTTTTATAAAGTGCCCAGTCTCAGTTATGTCTTTCTCAGCAGTATGAAAACAAGTTAATACAGTAAATTTGTACCTAGAGTCGGGTGCTGCAGAAGAGATAGTCAAAAATGTGGAAGCAACTTTGGAACTGGGTAACAGCCAAAGGGTGGATCAATTTGGAGGGCTCTAGAAGAATACAGGTAAATGTTGGAAAGTTTAAAACTCCCTGGAGGCTTGTACAATGGTTTTGACCAAAATGCTGATAATGATAATGACAACAAAATATAGGCCAAAGTGGTCTCACATGGAGATAAGGAACTTGTTGGGACCTGGAGTACAAGTGATTCTTGTTGTGTTTTAGCAAAGAGATTGGTGGCTTTTTGCCCCTGTCCTATATAGATTTATGGAACATTGAACTAGAGAAAGATGATTTAGGGTATCTGGCAGAAGAAATTTCTAAACAGCAAAACATTAAAGAAGTGGCTTGGGTGCTGCTAAAATCATTCCATGTTAAAAGGGAAATAGAGCAGAAAAGTTCAGAATATTTGCAGCCTATTGATGCAGTAGAAAAGAAAAACACGTTTTTTAATGAGAAATTCAAACTGGCTGCATAAATTTGCATAAATAACAAGGAGCCAAATATTAATCCCCAAGACAATGGGAAAAATGTCTCCAGGGCACGTCATAGGTCTTCATGGCAGCTCTTCCCATCACAGAACCACAAGTCTAGAAGGTGGGTGTGGCTTCAGAGGGTACAAGTAAAGCCTTGGCAGCTTTTACGTGGTGTTGAGCCTACCAGTGCACAGAAGTCAAGAACTGGGGTTTAAGAACCTCTGCCTAGATTTCAGAGGTTGAAAGGAAATGCCTGGATGTCCAGGCAGAAGTTTGCTGCAGGGGCAGGGCTCTCATGCAGAACCTCTGCTGGGGTATTGTGTACGGGAAATGTGGGGCTGGAGCCTCTACACAGAGTCCCTACTGGAGCTGTGAGAGGAAGGCCGCCATCCTCCAGACCCCACCATGGTAAATCCACTGGCAGTCTGCACTGTTTGCCTGGAAAAGTCACAGATACTCAATGCTAGCCTTTGAAAGTACCCAGAAAGGGGGCTATAACCTGCAAAGCCACAGAGTTAGAGCTGCTCAAGATTATTGGAACCTATGTCTCACATCGGCATGACCTGGATATGAGACGTGAGTCAAAGGAGATAATTTTAGAGCTTTAATATCTGACCGTCCTTATGGATTTAGACTTGCATGGGGCCCGTAGCCCCTTTGTTTCAGCCAATTCACCCCATTTGGAATTCCCATGTTTACCCAATGCCTGTACCCCCACGGTATCTAGGAAGTAACTAACTTGCTTTTGATTTTACAGGTTCATAGGCAGAAGGGACTTGCCTTGTCTTGAATGAGACTTTGGGCTGTAGACTCTTGAATTACTGCTGCAATGAGTTGAGGGATGGAGTGATATGGTTTGGCTATTTCCCCAGCCAAATCTCATCTTATTGCTCTCATAATTCTCAGGTGTTTTCAAAGAGACCCAACCGGAGATGACCGAATCATGGGGGCAGGTCTTTTCTGTGCTGTTCTTGTGATAGTGGATGGGTCTGATGAGATCTGATGGTATTAAAAATGGGAGTTTTTCTGCATAAGCTTTTTTTTTTTTTTTTTTTTTTTTTTTTTTGCCTGCTGCCATCCAC
The DNA here is from genome assembly GCF_048565385.1 of Saimiri boliviensis. NCBI lineage: Eukaryota > Metazoa > Chordata > Mammalia > Primates > Cebidae > Saimiri > Saimiri boliviensis. Next base: position 31,259,289 of record NC_133466.1, on the reverse strand, counting down.
ATAAGATGTGACTTTCTACTTTCTCCTCATTGTCTTCCACCGTGACTGTGAGGCGTCCCCAGTCATGTGGTATTGTAAGTCCAGTTGAACCTTTTTCTTTTGTAAAATGCCCAGTCTTCGGTATGTCTTTGTTAGCAGAGTGGAAACAGATTAATACAATAGGGTTCATCCTATGACTCTATATTAGCTCTATAAAATAGTGTTTCTTTTAAGGAAAGCCACAGGAAAGATACAAAGACATTTATCAGTGAGATTTTAGTGAAGTAATTTATTTTCATGGGTTAGAAATTCATATTAGACTGCCATAGAGCTTGAAAGAGAAAAAATATAATTCAGCATATGAGGTTTAAGACATACCTGAATTGTTGATAAAGGCTTAATATTGCTTATGTTGGGCAAAGTTATTTCTCAAAATTTGCTGAGAAATTCTACACTGCTCATCCTCATAATAATGTCAAAACACTGTAAGATATTTTTTCCTGATTATGTGTCTTTCCATAACTATAATTAAAATACATATGTTCACTCAAAAAACAAGTCATTTAAAATTCAAAATTTAAGTAATTTGTTATTTATGCTTTATACTAGTTCATAGATCATTAATCATGGAAATGGTATTCATTATTGATTTTGGCAGCATGCTTGTAAGCCCCATATTTCTATGAGCTATCTGATTGAATGATTTTCTATAACTTTTGCTTTACTTTTACTCAGTAATCAAACATATACTTTCACAGTAATACAGATACGTAAAAACTTTTGGTATGAGTTATTTGGTTGTGTCTACTAAACATTGTGTTTCAAAGTTTGTAATACAAGCCAAGCAATTAGTTGTCATATTTTGGCAAGATTTATTATTCATAAACTGCATCTATTTCTAGTACAAGTTTCCATTATCTTATAGGTGCTTTAACGTTTGTTTTTGATCCTTCATAATACATCGATCATTTTCTTCTATTTTGAGATTTGACTTAGTGTTTCCTAATGGGGCATTAACAATTCTAAAGTTTGATGAATTTTGTTTTCATGTAAATTATTAATTTGATAGGTTAATTTTATCTTTTATATCAGCAATATAATTGTTTTGTTTGTTTTGCTGATTCTTTTTTAAGTAAATATTCAATATAACCTATAAAATTATTTATGGGAATTTTTTTCTGTACCTAAAGAAAAATATCATAGCTTCATATTACCAGTGTTTTATAATCAATTGAATGATTTCTTTTTCTATTCCTCTGCCTACTACTTTATGTCTAGGAAAACTAAATGTGAAAATTCAAACCTAAGATGAGCTCAAATTAGTTAGCATGCTTAATGTGGCCCCTATATTACATTGAGTTAATGTTTGTATTAGAGATATCATCCTTTCAATAGAGGCTCTAAATTGAAACTTCAAATAATATAAATTCTGAAATTAATTATAAGAGGAATTAAGGCTGTTTCTGTGTGGGGACTACTGTCTTTATAGCTATGTAGATGTAGTCATGGGGACAGTACATATCAACTACTTCTGGAGTAGTTAATTAAAGTTAAAGGAATCCAGTTTTCCAGCAAGTACTAACCAGATCCAACCCTGCTTACCTTCTAAGAGGAGATCAGTGTCTCTCAGTGTGGTATATCTGCAGACAAGGTAAGAAAATTATGCTATTTGCAGTGAAAATAACCCTGAAAGACATTATGCTAAGTGAAATAGGCCAGGTACAGAAAGACAAATACTAAATGATACAACTTATAGGGGGAATCTAAAATAGTAACCATATGGAAACAGAGACTAGAATAGTGTTTTTCAGGGGTTAGCATGAGGAGGTATATGGGGGACATATTAGTCAAAGGCTAGAGAGTTTCAGTTATGCAAAATGGAGCCTATAGTTAGCAATCATCATTATTAAGTATCTGGCAAAAGAACACGTTTAGCGTATTTTGTATGTTTCATTGAATGACATAGTTAATATTGTGACTTGCAAATGTTACACTCTTTATCTTGCTTGTTCCCCTTATTTCTTCCTTTATTTTTGCATGATTATATACATAATTGGAATTGAAAAGTATTCATAGATGAATCACGGCCACTCAGCTTAATTTAAACAAGCAACTATATTCCAAATATAAATTGGATTTTGTAATCTTTGCTGAGATTTGAATGGTATTTGTGTTCAAAGAATTTGTATTATATTCAATATATTAGTGTCCACTGGCAATATCATTTTCTTTCTTTATATAAATAAGAATCATAGCATTTTAGACTCAAAATTTAACAGAGCAACATTTGTTTTTTGTCTTTCTTACCATCTGTATGTGATAGCTCTTAAAATATTAGAAGTTAGCTATCATATTTTCTAAAAATTTTTCCTTGTGTTAAATAACTTTATTTTATTAGTTATTTTTCATATGTCAGTATCAGATCCATCATTACCTAGGTCTCTTTCCTGCTCCTTAGTTCCTAGTTTCTCCCTCTCTCTTTCCTTTTTTTCCCTTTTTTCTTTAATATAAGGCCTGGAATTTGATATGCTCTGATTTTACAGGACTTTTGTAATTGCAACCTGATAGGTTTATTAGCTCTCATAGCATACCATTAGGTTCTATTGAGTTTGTAGTTGGTGAACTCAGTAAGTGGTTTCATATTGATCTCTGACCTTATTTTTCAAATATTCTGTAACTCAATGTTCTACTTTAGCTTTCCTCTTTTTCTCTGTTGATGCATCATTTTGCCTAAATTTTGAGTTGCATTTTCACATTCAGTTGGTGTTCTGAGATGTTGGCTCTCCCTTTCAGCTGTATCACAACTGTGCATTTCATGAAGATTCCTTCACTGATAACTACATTCAGCCTCACAGGATCAAGTACACAGGCTTGTGTCAGGCCATTGGAGGTCTCTCTTCAGGTGGACATTGAGGAGCCAACATAGGCATTCCACCGGTTTAATTAGCTACAAATCCAACACCTAAGTGTGCTATTAACCAGCCAGTTTTTCTCTGCTTTGTATACTATGAAATGATGGAAGCCCTTGCCAAATGCTTAGCTGAAATCAAGATAAACTGTTTCAAAGACATTGTCAGGATCTAAGAGCTAACCGTACAAATAGAAAGTAAGTGTTGCAACATGTGACTCCTACTCATTAAGCCCATGGCCTTTCCTTTACACCAAAATGTCCAATTGTTGAAGAATGTTTTAAGAAGACTGTTGCTTAAATTTCCCAGTTACTGTATTATTCTTACATGTTACTTTTTTCCCCATTTTCCTATTGTTAAAAACTGGTACTGTTTTATGCCTTTTTATAAAGTTTCTAAAAAATATAAAAGAGATTTGGTGATCATTTTGCAACTTGCAAAGGTGTATATATAAATTGTTGGTGCTAAATAATCGAGTGCACTTAAAATAAGTAAGTGCTTTTCTAACACTGGTTAACATATAGAGTTTACAAAATTGTATTGTATTCTTACAATAGTAAGATTTTGTTACCACATTAGAGAGAAGTAATCTGAGGTTCGGAAGGCTGGTGACCTTCTAGGGTGTAGAAATAATAGGAGATTAAAACGTGTTACAATTTGCTTTTTTTTAGTATTACAATTTGCTTTTAATTTTTGTATTTAACGGTAACGTTTATATATATGCCTTGTGGAATAGTAAACATGTACAATACAGAAAAAAAAAGTAATCCTTAATTACAACACACAGATGTTAATGGTTGTTAATATGTTTAATTTCTCCTCAATTATGAATATTGAAACCCCTTCGAATTTGAAAGGAGACTGGAAGTTCCCATTTGCAGATATCTGTTAACTTTAAACTGTCCCTTTCAGAACTTGGTTATAGATACTTTATTCTGATACACCAAACATAATTTCTTTCAGTATGGGCTAATCTTTATTTTTAAAATTTGTTGTTACCATACTATTTTTACTTTTCTGTATCAATTTGACTTCTTGTAAAAATTAAATTTTTAGGTCCTCCTACCCTGAAAAGCCTATCTCCCATTTTTAAAAGCGCTGGGTTTAAACATTATTTTGAAAATACTTAGGATTGTTCCTTAACTATGCTTAATACTATTGCATTACCAAAATAGTCACAGCCATTCTCTACCATCAACTTCAGAGGTATAATGTGCTTTTAACCTACTCTCCCAATTATGTTTGTCTGTCATTTATCTACCTATTTAATCTTAAGCTAACATTATCTACCAAGTGAGTCATAAAATCGAAGAATAAATTGTGTTTATCAATAAAATAGACCAGTCAGTAAGAGGAAAACTGACTTGGTTGGGCAAAGTGTTATTCTGATATTTAGACTGAAAACCACCGCAGTTTAATTCTCTGTCTCTAAACATGATGTACATTGATTGAGTACAATTTAATGTTGCTCAAGAGAAAAAGCCTACAGCTGGGTGCGGTGACTCACGCCTGTAATCCCAGCACTTTGAGAGGGCAATGCAAGTGGATCACTAGGTCAGGAGTTCAAGACTAACCTGGCCAAGATGGTGCAGCCCTCGTTTCTACTAAAAATGCAAATTTAGCTGGGCATGGTAGCGGGCACCTGCAATCCTAGCTACTCGGGAGGCTGAGGCAGGATAATTGTTTGAAGCCGGGAGGGGAGGTTGCAGTGATGTGAGATCGTGCTACTGCACTCCAGCCTGGGCGACAAAGCAAGATGCAAGACTCCGTCTCAAAAAACAAAAAGGCCCTTTCTGAGAGAAATGGCAAGGGAAAGTATTTTCAGAGTAATGAAGAAAGGAGAAAAGAGCACAATTATATTTTCAGGGGACTTTCTATTATTTACTTTTTGGGATAGAAATCACCAAATACATATATATATATATATATATATATATATATATATATATATATATATATAACTGTAACCTCCACCTATCGGGTTCAGGTGATTCTCCTGTCTCAGCCTCCTGAGTAGCTGGGATTACAGGAGCATGCCACCACGCCCAGCTAATTTTTATATTTTTAGTGGAGACCGGGTTTCTCTCTGTTTGGTCAGGCTGGTCTCCATCTCCTGACCTAGTGATCCACCCGACTCAGACTTCCAAAGTGTTGGGATTATAGGTGTGAGCCACTGCACCCCGCCTAGAACTTTAATATGAACATTCTGTTCATGGTGATCATCTTGTGCCATGAAAATCACAGTGCCATGAAGTTCTCATTCCTTCCACTTAGTGTCAAATTTAGTTCACCTTTTTGAAGTTCCTTCTATCTCCTCAAACTTAACTTATATTTTTAACACTTAAGCTATACTTTCTTCACCTACTTTAGCAATTCATACAAATTACTTTTTGGGCAATGTATTTATACATGATGTCTTGCAACTTTCTAAATTATTAAGAAGATGTTTTAGTGCATCATTTAATATACCATCATATCTTAATTAGTGATTAGTATATATATTGCTGTTTGCTACTGATTTATACATTTAAAAATGCCTTATTAACCACATTCTTAACTTTATGTTTCTTCTGTCACGGTATAATTTGTATGTCTGGTAATTTTCCTTTTCATCTGTCAAAAAATCAAGCATGGATAAATATTGTTTTTAAAACAGATGCATAGATCAATGTCTGTGGCTTTGAAATTTTTTAAACTAGACATATTTCAAAATTGCTTAAGACAGAATTTTTTAAATACCTTGGAGGGTAGCTGAATGTCATTATAGTTCATTAAGTTTCATTGAATGGCATGCTATTGCATGTTTACTCATCTAAATTTAGAAAGTAAGCTGATTATAGAAACGACAGACAGGGATGTGCCAGGTATGTTTTGTTTTCCAACTTTTATAGATGTTCACATTAACCACAATAAGGCATTGTCATCATGATCCAGGGATAAAATGGAAATCAGTTTCTGACATAGTATATATTGTCCTTGAAAACTGCACTGACAAAATGAGGGGTCCAACAGTACTTCAAATAATAAAAAATAGATCAAGGATATTTCTACAGATCTAGGAAATATGAAAACTATTGTGGTTCTAATATACTTCTTTAAAATATGTTTTGCCTTAGTATCCAAGAAGTAAGGAAAATATATTTGCAACCTTTACAACCATGTATTTATTATATATGCCTCATATGATAATAATTTGGAAAAACAATTTATTGAAGAGATATGGAATACTATTTTCAAGCGAAATGGTTAAACTTAAGTTTCTGTGTAGCTTGCTATATTTTTACATCAGGCTTTTATGTAGAAAGTAAAAACTGATCAAGAAAGTATACAATAAATTTGTTATTAGGTCAGTTTTGGTTTATTTATTTTCTTCTGTTCACTGTTATATTTGCTCACTACTAAACTTCCCCATTTAACTATGGTCATAGATAAGCAGCATTGATTTTGTATAAAATCTGTCAGCTTGTATAAAACATGACTTTTCTCAGTTCTAAAACAATACACATTAAATGCAGAACTTTCAACTTGTAATTGGGTTGCAAATGATTTTTTTTTTTTTTTGGATCCCCTTATAGAAGGAAGTTGAAACACCAATAATTTACTTGTTTCAGAAAAACAAAAAAAAACTGAATGTCAGTCTTCATTCAACTTTGCATGGTCATTATGTTTTTCTTACTATACTAAATAATAGCTTTTCTTTTATTTTACAGATTTAAAAAATCTCTTACACCTTTATATGCGTATTGAAATACTTTGGTATTGTCATTTTAACTCTCTTGTAAATGGAAAAAAATATTAACCTGAAATAAAATGATTGAAGTAACTCTGAATAAAAGTTATTCAAAAGCTTTTTCAGTGACACGATAGCAATGGGGAAATACAGCAAGTTGACTCTGATCGTGTCTTTTTCTTTGTACTCTGAATTAGTGGTCATGGATATTTCAAAAATTTGTGTTTGGTGTCAAACTTTGCAAATACTCATAAGGGTTCCAGATTTTCCGATCCCTTAAAGAAACTCTCTCCTTTCACCTCTCAGTCGTGTAAGAGTTAATTCTGTTTCCTACAAGGATGCAATCTGTAAGTTAGGTCTGGAAGGCAGCAAAGGCAACCTGGACTTGAAGTTAACACTTCTGTTGTCAAGGGTTACTGATGGGGGAAGGGAAGGGGCTGGAAAGGGGAAGAGTTATGGAAATGAAGAAGGGTTGTAGCACACACTACAGAAATTCAAATGCTATACATGTATTTGGAATAAGATCTTGGCTCTGTTGTATTTTTGCTTATTTAGTTTACACATAGGTGGTGTATTTATAGGCAGGTTGATGTTAACCTTATTCAGGATGTCCTTTCCAACATCATTCAGTTGTACAGTGCATGTATATAATAATTTTGTAATTAAATTGGAATTTATCATAATTATATACATCAAAGGACAAAAAAATTATGTTACTTCCCAAACTGTAATATCAGCAAATATCCTATCTGGGACTTTGTGGAAAGTCTGTGTCATTTTAGTTTAAATGAAGAATTCTCTTTCCTCCACAAAATTAAACGTCAAAGAAAACAGCATGCTTAAGGACTTCAAATTAATATATATTAAGATTCAGCTATTAATATTCTAATTCTCAAATAGCTGCCTTTACCAATGATGAACTAAGGTGATTTTGCCCACTGTTACAATATTTCAAATTGCTAGTCACCACAGGTCTGCCTCACTTTAAATCTCCTTCTTATGCCAATTTGCATTACTAATGGACTTGCTAAGAGAGAAACTGTAAGAAGAGAATGCAGCAATTAATAGTAAATGCTTGACATATTGTGACGTTATAGATACCTTTATGCTGATTTATATTTTTATGTCAATATTTACAAGAAAAATATTTCTATATTTCTTATTTAGCAAAGTAAAAATGATGTCCATCCCATTGTCATTGATGGATTTTTTTCTGTAGCATTTGATTAATATCATCCGTATTTTATAATCAGTAGACTCATATTTTAGCTTCTACTATCTTAACTCGTGTAAGGTATTTTATTTGGAGTAGCTATGTATTTTCAGGAATACAATTGAGTCCTATGTGTACTTATGTGAAGTGCAGAAGTATTTGATTATATAAAATTTCCTGGATTTATATGAGAATAATGAATGATAGAGAGCAAAAGAGGGTTTTCCTGCCAAAAGTATCTGTGTGAATTTTCCTCCGAAAATGTTATTTTAAAATCCTTTGTGTGATCAAAGGCACCCCACACAGACAATTAAAAGCCGATATGAAATGATAGATCACATGACAGGGGTTAAATGTAAGACCCCCCTCCCCTCCCTTAAACATCGCAGCAGGCATTACAATACCAGAGGTAACGAATCAATTAAATCCATTTTCCCCTCGGCGTCTCCAAAGCTGCGTGCCTAATGTTGCTGTGTAGTTTAGGGCCGGAGCAGTAGGACCCAGGGGCCTCCGCAGCCACCAATAGAAGCGCACACTTGGACCTATTTGTATGCAATGCCGTCTGCTCTGCGCATTAATAGTAATACAGATAACGGGTCTGAAAGAATTCTCTACTGAAGAAGGATTGAATTTTTCCAGGGTGCGGATACCGAGAAGAAACCCGACCTCACTCTCCCTATTTCCCCACTCTTAGGTTTAAAAGTCTCAGACAGCTTTTGCTTGGTTTAAACTCGGAAAGGTCTCGGTGCACAGCAAAGTTGCAGGGTTGGTCTGCACTACGGAGCCGCTGGATTGCTGAAAACAGTCTCGTCGAAGGGTAAGTCTCGCAAATGATTGCAAAGGAAGTGACAGCTGGCTTTCGATTTGTAAACGGGGACTCGCTGGGTTTCACACTAGTGGTTGTTGGAGTGCAGAATGGGTGCCGAGAGCACTCTGCAGTTTATCCAGAAATTGTGGCTGATGTGCCAGGGTGTTTGGGGTAGAATCAAAAACCTTCAGGCTACATAGGAAACTGCAGCCTTTCGATCGGGAGGGATTCAACAAGTTTCCCTGCAGGAATGCGATGTTTGTTTATTCCTTGCAAGTTGTGCAGTGTCCGTTCCAGGTAGGCTGCGACTGCTTAACAAAGAAGTTTTGGAATTTGTGTTTGTTGTGTGTGGCTGGGTTAACCCTTGTTTGAGTAGGTTACGTGGCGCTTTGGGCTTTTGGGGGACACACAGCGGAATTTCCTCTTGAGATGCTGCGAGCATCAGTGGTCTACTGGGCTGCGCGCGGCTGGGCAACTTTGCAGCGTAATCTCGATGTCGCTGGCCGCACCGTTGTTCGTGATGTGAACTGAGGCACAGACACCAGCAGGCTGCAAGGAGATTCCAAACTTTGAAAGCGTTCTCCAGGAATGGATGAGCACGGGGGCTTTGAAATAAGCGTTACTAGGTGGATTTTGGTAAACTCTTGGCGATATGTAAGCAGTAGGGACTTTTGACACCTGCGTTTCCAACCTGCAGGTTTTTGCTTGAAAACGTGGTGCTGATGTGAAAATGAGCGCTAAAAGCTAAGCCAGCAGGGATTGTATCTGAAGGAGGAAATGAGGGAGGGAGGAAGAATGAGCAAAGACAGATGAATGCAAAAGCTGCGTCCCATCTTTCACACACAAAAACCACACGAGTGGGACGAACCAGGAAGCGCTCCAGTTGGTGGCGTTTAGCTGGAAAACGTATTGCATGGAGGTCCAGGAGCCTCTGCATTATTGATAAAGCGCGGTGCCCTTCTGGGGCCCCTTCTCGCTCCTTCTCCCTGCCCCCTCTTGCCAGCCCCGCTTCCCTGAGCCTGCGGCTGGAGTGTGGGCACCGGCGCGGTGGCGCGCGGCTGGGTCCCACAGCTCTGAGAACACAAAGGGGAGAAGCAGGCAAGCCCTGCGGGCGGTCGATGCGGAAAACTCGGCGTGGCAACCCCACTGCAGCAACCGGGGCTGCCGCTCCTCCCAGGGCAGCGGCGCTGCAGAGGCGCCTTCTGCCCGGTGACCACGCGCGCCCTGAGGTCTCAGAGGACCGCGTGCAGGGCGCGCACACTTGGCCGCTAAAATCCTGGGGTACCCTTCTATGGATCACTGTGCTGCACGCCTATAGGTGGGGTGGGGGAGATGGAATGCTGAGACACCCCAGTCCTGCCTTGAATCGGAGCTTGCTCTACTCGAATATCCTTAGTGTGCACCCTAAGCGTGGAGAGGACCTGCTCCCCCAAGAGAAAAGGACAGGAAGAGGAAAGAAGGGAAATGCTGATGAGGCGGCAAGAGGGGAAACGAGTCAAACAATCCGGGGCGATTATGGCCAATGGTCAGGCTTTTCTGGGCTCTTTTAAGTGGATTGATTCAGACGGAGCTTTGAAATGCTGTCCCTGGCCTCTGCAGCACTAAAGGGGGCAGACTTCCAGACGCAGGAACTCACTGGAGACTCCTTCTGTAGATGAAGGAAGGAGAGGGCAGGGCAGGAGGCTCATTTCACAGTGTAGTTTAACCCTGACCTCGGCACCTCCCACCCTTTCACGCCCAGCCAGGGAGTGCCCCGACCTTGTAAACTCTGTCATCTGCCCTGTGTAAGTGTTTCTCATCAAACTGTGTGTTCCAGAGGCCTGTTAAGAGATGGTTGCCTGTTTCCAAGTAGTGGTGGGAGATTGTTTAATTTGAAGGTTGATTGTCAACCCCTGCTGAGAGCGCAAAGAAAGGAGCATAGATGCGGGACCCTATAGAATGGGCCACTTGGGGTTGTCAGTTACTTGAAGGTTACACATCAAAGGAAACATACTGCTGTGAGCACCTAGAGGAAGATGATACCATTTCATTTTTTTCCCTCCTTTCCATGTGCCTCCTTTATTGTGGTTGTTTGGGAACTAGGATATAATATTACATAAAAATGTTGAAAATCCACTGATTATTTGGAAGCCTTGTAACCAGGTTTTCAGCCCCAAAGTTGGATGCTCTTAGCCCTTATTACTTTGAAAGCCTCAGCTTGCCACCTTAAAACCTGCTTCTCTACTATATCTTGAGGAGGCACTGTTAACTTTCAAAACCAATCAGTAAGCATGCATCATGTTTCCATTAAAGGGAATAGACAGGGTTGGTAGATGTTCCGTCAATTTTCGCCCTTCCCAACCCCCCAACCCCCCAACCCCCCAAAAAAGGAAGATGAAGCAGCCACAGCCCAGAGCAAATATCCAGTTGGTAAGAGGGCTGTGTTTCTTAGCGACCTATGCCTCTCCCATGAGAGAAAAAGATTTTGAGTATCTAAGGAGTGGGGACATTTCACCTCATATCACTGGCATGGATTTTGGACTTCCTTTAACCTTTCCCACATATCTTCCTGTTCCACGACTCTTCCAATTCAGCCCCGTAGGATCTGCAGAACTGAAGCACAATGACACAGCCGCAGATCCCCCGGTGGAGGCTTGCTTCAGAACACAGCTGTTAATCACGTTTGCTGTGTTTTCCCATTCACTTTCTTTTACTTCCCTTCCCTTAGCCTGTCCTTGAACCAGTGTTACCACCTTCTGGGCTCTACCCTGTGAAGGTTAGTGATTTCCAGTGATATAGCACTGAGCTGAGCATGGGAGGAGGGCAGAGGCTCAACAGCTGCCTAGGGAGTCCGCCAGGTTTAACGCCGACTTTCTCTTACCCTATACTGCACGAAATAAAGAACAAGTACCCTAACATCTCCCCAAAGAGAACTGCATTGTTATATATATATCTTATAACATAATAGAACCAAGTCAAATATGAAATAACATTGACCAGAGATGAAAAGGAAGCTATACACTTGTGTGCACTATTTGGAAACTAGTGTTGTGCTTAGCTATAAAATCTTAGCTTCAGTGTTGTTCTTAGCTATAAAATCTGACTTTTGACATTCATCTATACCTAATACATTAGGAACTACTTTTATTTAAGCAAGATTTAATATGGTACTTTCATTATGAGGCCGAGAAACTCAAGACACCACAAAGATGTGAGTTTTAAATGAAAAAAAAAAAAAACAAAAAACAAAAAACAAAACAACAACAAAAAAAAAAACAAGACAGTAAGGCAAGCGCCTGGCAGCTTGATGAATGAGTAGGTGCAATGCACCATTTGAAATGTGACTTGAGGTGAGGTTCCACCAATCTGCCATAGAATGAGCTACTTCTTGTCACCTAAACGCAAATGAGTTTCCTCTCTTTCTGAGATCACAAACAAAAAGGTAATACCATACAGTAGGCTAGATTCTGATCTGGTCACATAATCATTTATTTCTCTAAACTTGCTGTTGAAGTGAGCAGTGCTACTGTTGATGTATTCATATTTGTACCTAAAATATGTTAGTGCTATATTGACCAGTCAATTCCTCCAATTCTATAGAACGCTGAGGTCCTAGAAGATTAACTGACTACTTCAAAACTATATAGGATAAAACTGTAGAAACGGTGTTAGGCACCTTAACTGCAATAGATATTTCACTTAATGCTCACATAACCCTTTCAAAGTAGGCTTCATTAGGTGTCTATAACATATGAAGGAAATGAAACTCAGAGAAGTTAAGGAAAATGTATGTGACCATTCAGCAAATAAGGGGCAGAGTCAGGGTTAGAAGCAAGTTCTTTCTCATGACAGTACATTCTTTTCTAATATGTCATACTGCTGCTTTTAAATGAGCCATTCTCTTCAATTAACTGGACCTACCTATTTTCCCCTATATTTAAACAAAGAGTTTTATTATTCCTTAAATTTTATTTTAGTGATTCTTTTCAATATCTTAGATATCTTTTCATATCCAAAGCATTCTTTTTATTTCTCCTAGACCAAACTTTTACAGTGACTTTCCAAGTATCTCATAGCCAGTAAATAACTTCTTCAGAAAATATACCCCATTCCTGTCTGCCACCCCACCTGTATCATAACCTCTGGAGGCGAGAGCATTTGGGAGAAATTGAGGGACCTTTTGCTGTCTTTGGAATCTGCACACATGTAGCCAGGATGTCTGAGAAGGATCCATTACATCATTTTTAGCCGGAAGTTGTTCATCTTCACCTTTACATTTCTGTGCACATGTCTTCTCTAATCTGAAAGATTATCTTCTTTACTTGGCCAAACCCTATCCATTTGTCTAGGGTGGTTCATTTTCCTTCTCTACCATAATTTTTTTCCTTATTATTCCAACCGTATTGCTGTTGCTTATTGCTGAAATTTCAAGCAAGTTTCAATAACAGCTGGTGTCTAATTTGGTCTTTATTCAGAGATCAAGAATAGTAAACTAACATTTCTTGAGCCCTTACCTTATAAACTTCTACATACATTATCCCTCAACTATAAATTTCAATTTCTTCATTATATTTCTGCATTTTGTCCTTTCTGTTTTTTTGCTCTCCATAGTCACCCAGATGTTGTGAGACATTCTGGAGTTTCAGTAATGACATCTAATTTGTATATTTCTTATCCATGCATCGCTCTTGATTGTCACACCTAAATTTCCAAAGATCTAATTTCATCTCCACCTAGAGATGCATCACAAACATTTTAAAGGAAACTATCTAACGGTAACCATTCAAAGCCACAAGTATCATCCTCCCCGCCACAATTGCTTATCTGTTTAGATTTCCAAGTTATAAATAGTATATCATGCATCTGGATACATTCCTGTTTGCTGTGTCCCTCTGCCTCATTCTCTATGTTAGGGTAGTGAAAACAAAAAGTGTGTGTGTGTGTGTGTGTGTGTGTGCATGTACATAATATATATATATATATATATATATATATATATATATATATATATTTTTTTTTTTTTCCTTGAACCTCACCTCTTTTCCTCATGGGCCTGCCTTTCAATTCTTATTTCTGCTTCCTGGGATCAGCCATTTGAAGTCATGTGCGTCAAGTTTGGCAAGCTATTTGTTAGGGCAAAAATGACAATTTCTAAACTCCTTATTATGCCATTGAAGGTACTCTGTGATATGAAGCATGAACTCTTCAGTCTTCAGCATTATCAATTACTATGAAAATTTATTTGCAGTTTTTTTTTTTTAATATTCAGGATGTTTCATTCATCTCTGCTTTTGGTTTTTGTTTGTTTTCTATTTATTTATTTTCCAGAATTCTGCCCCACATGGTTCTCACTTTCTTCTTCTTCTTCTATTATTATTATTATTTTTGGTGATGTTTGAAAATTCAAAGCAAGTGTCACTTCTTCTGTGAAGAGCTTCATGTTAAGAAAATAGGTTTAAGTATACCCGTCTTTCTGATCATTTAATATTGCCTCTGAAATTCCATTGCAGTCATTTACTCATTTCTACCATGAGACTGCACTATGTTCTGAATGTTGTGTCTTCTCCAAATTCATATGTTGAAATTAAAATTCAGAGGTGGGGCTTTGGGAGATGATTAGACCTTGAGAGCAGAGCCCTCAGGAATGGGATTAGGACCCTTATAAAAGAGGTCTGAATAGGCTTTCCTGCCCCTTCTCCCATGAGCAAACATTGAGAAAACGTCTGTCTATGAAACAGAAAGTGGGTCCTCGCCAGACACCAAATCTTCCAGTGCCTTGCATATTGGACTCTTCAGGATCTAAAACTATGAGAAAAGCATCTCTATTGTTTACTGGGCACCTACTCCATGGCGCTTTGTTGTAGCACCCTGAAGCCAGACTCTAAATTCTGTGAAGCAATATGTCTCAAACTTTGGCCATTGAACCAAATAAACCTTAGTAGTCAAAAAAATCACCCTTGAAACACCAGTCCCAGGATTCCCCATCAGAATCACTACAGTAGAATATGTAGGGGTGGGGCACTTGAGTCTACGTTTTAACAGGTATTCCAGGTATAACTATGAACAGGGAGTTTACCACAACCTTTGCTCTGCAATTCAGCCAGATCAATGTGAAGCTTAATTTAGCAATTTCGGGAGGAGCCATTTGCATAGCTCCTTAGATCTTATGTTGGGTCTTCCTGGATTACTGTGCTTCAGAGGAAGATTTGCTTAGAGTACAGAAAATTAGATCACATGAGTCATTCTTACTGAAGTTCGGGAGCCCCTCATCGGAAAGGCATATTTGCCAAGAGCTGAATTTTGGTAATCACATGTGAAAATGATATTTAGAGTTGAGGTGCTGCTGTACAGAGTACTTGGAGCTTTTAATGACTCTGACTTTTTATTATTATGACATGTTTAATTAGCAGACACAAAAATGAATGAAAAAAATTTCCTTGAATTACTACCCAAGTTAAGTAATAAAAGATTAAACGTAATATTGAAGTTTTCTGAGTACTTTTCCAGATCAAATCTCCCTTTTAAGAGGAAAGCAGCATGGTAAATTTCCTATTATTATTCCCATGCATTTTTCTCTTGAGTTTACTGTATCTATTACATCTTTATGTCATACATAGTATTGTATTAAATAAATAAAATATTTGCCAAAATTGTCAAATACCGTTTGCATTCTTGGAAACATGTTTTTTTATGATTTATTCAAGTTGCTTTGAGTAGAGCTACTTCATTTATATTCATTACAATATAGTACTCTACAAATATTATAAGTATATAAATATATTACACTTAAAATATATTGAATATTTATTAGATCTAGTAAACAATATATAGCATATTTTATATATTGTATATATATATTTCATATGTAATATAGTGCATATATATAGTATTAAAATATATATAATTTATCTTTTTCTCTCTCATTTATAGGCATTTTCACTTTCTTACTATAATGAACAGTGTAGCAATTTTTTGGCACATGTCTCACTGTGCACATGTATTTTTTAGGTATTTGTCTAGAAGTGAAATTGCTGATGATGTGGAATGTGCTTCTTCTTTTGATTGCCCCCAAACCCATTATACTATCTGTAGTACTTAGAGTTTGCAAGCATATTTGTGAAAGCCCCCATACTACTTATCCCCAGGAATATTTAATACTGCCACATTTTTTAATTTTGCCAGTTGAATGGTTTTAATTTGTCTTTTCGGATTATTAGTGTGGGGAGCATATTTTCATAGAATATTCAGGTTTTTTTGTTTTGTTTTTGCTGTGAATTGCTTAAACATATTTTTTACCCATTTATCTGTAAGATATTTGTCTTTTTTTCTTATAGATTAGAGAAATTCTTTATATATTCCAGATTCTAATTATTTTTTGGTATACGCATTGGAAAATTGGAAATATATTTTCCTAGGCTGTATTTTATCTATCTTTTTTTCTTCATGAAGGAAGTAATTATATATATATATATATATATATATATATATATATATACACACACATATATATATATACATATATATGTGTGTGTGTGTGTGTATTTTTGCAAATAAGATATACATTGTGCTTTATTTAAATTGATAACCTTGTACTATATTTCCCCTTTTTTCATCTTCTTTTGGGAAACTAATCTTTACGGTGAAGTCATAAAATGTTTCTTTGTTTTTTCTGAAAATTTTTCAATTGTACTTTTTTTTCCTTCTTTTTTTTTTTTTTTTTTTTTTTTTTTTTAGATGGATTCTTGCTCTCTTGCCCAGGCTGGAGTACAGAGGTGCCATTTCAGCTCACTGCAAACTCTGCTCCTGGGATCAAGCAATTCTCCTGTCTCAACCTCCTGAGTAACTGGGACTTCAGGTGCATGCCACCACACCTAGCTAATTTTTGTATTTGTAGTGGAGATAAGGTTTCAGCATATTGGTCAGGCTGGACTCAAACTCGTACCCTCAGGTGATCCACCCACCTTAACTTCCCAAAGTGCTGGGATTACAGGCATGAGCCACCACATCTGGCCTCAATTGTACTTTTTACATTCAGGTCTTTTGTTCTACCTGGAATTGATTTTTGGTTTTATATGCCAAAAAATATGACTGCCATTCATAAACATTCCATATGCGGGTGGGCTAGCACTGCCTTTTATTTATAAGGCTGGTTGGCATCTGTCCTCATTTGAGACCTTTGTTTCTGATTATGGTCTATCAGGTTGATTTGTGGACAGTCATCTCACTGAATCATCACAATGCTAATGAACCAAAGTGAAAAGCATTAATTAAGACTAATTAAGACTTCAAACAAAATCAGATTATGTTTAGTAAGAATTAAAGACCATTTTTTAAAGACAAACTGTATAATCTCTTTAAATTGTATGTGAATTGCTCATGTGTAATGAGTCCTTAGCTATGCATAGTATCATTTACTTAGTTGTAGTTCTTTATAGAGAATATTAATGAATACCTGTTTAAAGATGAAAATTCCTTGTGTATAGAACTGTAGCAAAGGGGCCGGGCGCGGTGGCTCAAGCCTGTAATCCCAGCACTTTGGGAGGCCGAGGCGGGTGGATCACGAGGTTGAGAGATCGAGACCAACCTGGTCAACATGGTGAAACCCCGTCTCTACTAAAAATACAAAAAATTAGCTGGGCATGGTGGTGCGTGCCTATAATCCCAGCTACTCAGGAGGCTGAGGCAGGAGAATTGCCTGAACCCAGGAGGCGGAGGTTGCGGTGAGCTGAGATCGCGCCATTGCACTCCAGCCTGGGCAACAAGAGCGAAACTCCGTCTCAAAAAAAAAAAAAAAAAAAAAAAAACTGTAGCAAAGGTAAACTTTGGAAATGGACTTCAGTAGATGGAAGGAAGAAGGATGACTCACTCTATGACTGTAGCATGACTGACCATTTACCAGTCAGATTACAATTACAAATTACAATCTGGAGGCAGAGCATTTCAGCACAAGAGCCAACAGCTTCTAATCAATGTGTAACCCTTGAATAAGAACTCAAAAATATTAATCCAAACACAAAATGTTTTGAAAGGAAATTATTACAGCATACTGTACGTATTATATTAGAATTTGCTCTGGAATGAGGATCTAGGAGGATTGTAAAACAACTTCACTAGCTTATACACAGTCATAGAAAATATTCTGTAAGAATTTACTTTTTTTTCTACAATTAACAACAACATACTAAACAAGCATGCTTTATGCTAAACAAGTGTTGGATTATTTAAATACTGGGTATTGACTTAAGAGAGTCTTAAGCATGTCCTGCTTTAGCCAATGACAGATGCATATATTCATAGGCTTATCTAAAATGAATAGCTACACCAAATATAAATGATATTCATACCATTAATTTTGGTTTCTTCCAATTAATGTTTTTTTTTTTGTCACAATTCTGATAAAGGAAAGTGATTATTTTGGAAAATGAACAAATTTGTCATATGCCTTTGTCCACTATTTTGGCCCTTCTTTATATGACTTCAAGTTTGAGTTATTCAGCACTCTGCCTTTCAAGGACTCCGGCCTACGTTCCTGAATTCTTTCCTTTTCTTCCACTTCTCTCCTAAGAATAGCCTGTCTTGTAATACACCACACACTTTACCCTCCCTCAATGCACCACTGTGTTTCTATCTTATTGCCTTCACCTTTCTGACTTCTTAAAATATCTTCTTTTCTATCTATAGAGATTATGTTCATTCTTCAAGATATAACTTTATGGTTATGTCCTTTTTGAAGCATTTTCTAATTTCCTATAGAAAGCTCATCTCTCTCATGGTGTTTCCATAAGACTCAGCACTTACCTGTATTACCCTTTAGTAGAGCATTATTTGTGTCAAACCTAATAACCAGACTTTGACTAACTAGGACAAAGATGGCAACAATATGTCAGTGTATTGATTTAAATTAGTATTGTCAAATACTCTACTAGTTGTATGTGCCTATTCACACTGAAAATGTGCTAGTGCAACAAAGGACCTGATTTTTAAATTATGTTTATTTTAAATTACAGTTTTAATTTTAAATTAAAATATAGATAGACATATTTTATGTAATGGAAAAGTGACTGGTAGCCACTGTCTTCAATAGAGCAGAGAATGGTCTATTGGACAGTGTTGAGAATAATAGACTCACAGTAAAATTAGAAGCAGATGAATTTACAACTAAAATAATTTTACAGGCCATGGTAATAACATCAGTGCTTTAATTTTCAGTGAACACCTGCCACGGAGTTGTATTATACTTATCATTGTGTTGGTAAGGATAATTTTGCAACTTTATGGATTTTAGCATGTCCTGGAAAGACAGGTAATCTCAGTCTGATCAAGAAGGTAATGACAATGTGAATGACTAAAAGAACTAAAAGGAGTGTTAAAGCTATTTTTGGTGAATTCCTTAAATATTCGCCCACAACTTGTTTTCTCAAGATGGAAGAATAGCAATCATCAAACTTGAAGACAATGGGATACAAGAAATACGATTGAGCCAGTGTTCATAATTCCTTCTCTCAATATTTTGATTCCTCACATGAGAAGGTAAATTCATGTCCTCTTTTTCAAATATTGAATTCAATTTGACATTAATATCCATTAGGATGACTATTATGATTATAGTTATTATTTAGAGATAGGGCTTCATTCTGTCACCCAGGCTGAAGTGCAGTGACACAATCACAGCTCAATGCTGACTCGAACTTCCGGACTCAAGTGATCTTCCTGCTTCAGCCTCCCAAAGTGTGGACATTACAGGTGTGAGCCTGTGCCCAGCCTAGGATGGCTATTTTATACACACACACACACATATATATATATAATAATGTCTAAATATATATATATATATAAATACATACATATAGATATTTTATAAAATACACATATAATATATAAATATGATATATAATATAATATATAAATATATATATACAAATACATACATACATATATATATATATATATATATATATATATACACAAAACAAGTATTGACAGGAATATGGGGAAAAATGGGGGCTAGCACTGCCTGTTGCTTATAAAGCTGGTTGACCTCTGTCCTCATTTAAGACACTTGTTTCTAGTTATCATTTGTCAGGTTGGTAGGTGGACATTCATCTCACTGAATCATCACAAGTTAATAAACGAAAGTGAAAAGCATTAATTAAGCCTTCAAACAAAATCGGATTACATATTGCTGGTGGAAATATGAAATGGTACAGACACTGAAAACAACATTTTGGTTCCTAAAAAAATAAACATAATTATTAAAGAATTCAGCAATTCTACTTCTGGGCATATATTCACAAGAATTTAAAGGCAGAGACTCAAACAAAGTATTCGTAAGCAATGTTCATAGCATCCTTATTCCCAATAGCCAAAAAAAAGCAGAAAAGCCCCAATGTCTATGGATGAATGAATTAATAAACAGAAAGCGATCTATTATGTACAATGGCATTTTTCAATCTTAAAAATAAATGAAATTCTGATACACACTACAACTACAATGTAGGTGAACTTTGAAGACATAATGACAAATGAAATATGCTAAACAAAACAGTAAATATTATGTGATTCCACTAATATGAGATCCTAGAAT
Organism: Saimiri boliviensis; assembly: GCF_048565385.1. Taxonomy (NCBI): domain Eukaryota; kingdom Metazoa; phylum Chordata; class Mammalia; order Primates; family Cebidae; genus Saimiri; species Saimiri boliviensis. The sequence goes on along the minus strand of NC_133466.1, from coordinate 31,239,087 downwards.
AATCAGATTCACAGAGATACAAAGGAGATTGGTGGTCAGCAGGGATCAAGAGGAAGGAGAAATTAAAAGTTATTGTTTAATGACTACAGAGTTTTCAGTTTGGGATGATGAAAGTTTAAGGAGAGGGATTGTTGTGTTGGTTGGACAACAATTTGTACTTAATGCTATTGAATTAAACACTTAAATTGGTTAAAAGCGTACATTTTAGGTTACATCTATTTTACCACAATAAAAATGACTTTGATAAGTATTTATTATAGAACCCTTTTTGCTTGGATATCCTCACTGTTTAGAAAAATATCTCTACTTCTAATGCAGCCTGTCAATGTCCTTTAAAAATGTTCATTTTAAAGACAGTGCCATAGAATAATAGACTCTTCACCTATTAATATTAGGATGAAGGCAATAAATCAAGAGAAATGTATGGAAATTGACATGCCTACAATGCATCTGCTCTATGGGCTATAATATACTGAATGAGTATATTTATAAAGGATATAAAATATTTAACAGTGACTCTTGTGATTCTGGATGTGAGAGCTGCCAGGGTATGATGGAGGTTTTTGAATGAAAGGATCGCATAACTGAATGAAGTGAAGTAAATGTAAAACCCCAGGAGGACTTCCTGTTGGGTCCCATATAAAGTGGCTACCAATAAGGCAATGTCTTAGCCATCTGCACATGCAAACTGCCAGATCAAAGACTAATATGATTAAATGGGATTACTCCAGTGACACAAATGATGCTGATACTGTGAATTGCAGATTATGGAGCATCTGCTCCCTTTCTGACTCCTTGTGGGGCAGAATATGTACAAGGAAGGGTCTTGTAGTATGGTAGAACACTGATTGCTCTTGGTGCTGGAAATAAGTCATTGTCACATCCTCTTCTTTTGTTTTTTTTCCCTCTTATTATAATGATTCACATTCTGATTATAATATCACTTTAAGCCATCTTCCTATTCTAGTGCCATTAAATTTTTAAGTAGATGTAATTTGGCATCCTACAGGTGATCTGGGATACTTAAAACCTTCCCTGAGATTTACTGCCTTTTTTATATTACACAAAGATAAGGCTTTTCATCTACCATGCAGAGGGCAAGAGCTATGAGGTTTTTTCTATGGTTTGTTTGTTTTTCCAAAATAGTAACTCACTGGGCTAACTTGGTTGTGCTCATTTGCTTGATGCTGTTTCTAGCAAATGGGTTTCCATGGAATTAGATTCAGCTTAATAATAAGCACAAAAGAGTAGAAAGACTATCTTGATTATCTATCAGAATAATATTCTAATTAGAGATATTAAGTAATCATTTTCATTCTAAACATCATTAGATAATTTGGGGGTATAAGAAACTATTATTAAAATGGTATCAGGGCCCAGCACAGTGGCTTACACCTGTAATTCCAGCACTTTAGGAGGCTGAGGCAGGTAGATTACTGGAGATCATGAACTCAAGACCAGCCTGACCAACAATGGCAAAACCCTATCTCTACTAAAAATACAAAATTAGCCAGGAATGGTGTTGCATGCCTGTAATCCCAACTACTTGGGAGGCTGAGGCAGGAGAATAGCTTGGACCTGGGAGATGGAGTTTGCAGTCTACTGAGATTGCACCCACTCCAGCCTGGGCAACAAGAGTGAAACTCCATCTCAAAATAAGTAAATAATAAACAAACAAATAAATAAAAGTGGTATCAGGTAATTAGAGCTTGGGTAGGGGAAAATATCAAAAAAGAATTGACTTATTTGCGCATTGTCCAGAGCTATAGTCTTAGCTAACAGACTAGTAAATATCTTTATTTTGCTTTAGTTGCTAATTCCAGAGCAGCAAAGAAAGATTTTAGTTGGAAAACTGCAAAGGGTTGCCTGATTTTCCTCAGTCCAGGCACTTTGTATTTCATCCTATTCCCTCTCCATTAAGTCTCTCCAACCTGCCTGTGAGGAGAAAGAATGCTGGAGTGGAAACATAAAGACATGGAGCTAGCCTTGCTGAGATCCTCGGTCATTCACAGGATAGTGCCTGTAACCATGTCTTCATTTACTTTGTCGTTCTTGTCTTCCATTACTTACCCGCTTAAAATGAGCCAGGGACTGACTTGAACAAGTTCACTTTAACGGGCATGCATTAAATACCAATCTGTGGCCAGTCACAGTTGCTCATGTCTGTAATCCCAGCACTTTGGGAGGCCATGGCGGGTAGATACGAGGTTAGGAGATTGAGACCATCCTGGCCAACATGGTAAAACCCCATCTCCACAATAAAAAAAAATTAGCTGGGTGTGGTGGTGCATGCCTCTAATCCCAGCTACTCAGGAGGCTGAGGCCAAGGTTGCAGAGAGCCGAGATCGCGCCACTGCACTTCAGCGTGGAGACAAAGCGAGGCTTAGTATATATATATATATATATATATATATATATATATATAAAATCTGTATAAGGAAGGTGCTGGACAGTGAAAGGCACTGAAGTGAATATAAGTGACTTCCATCCTCAATAAATTCAGGTTACACCAGTGGAGTTCTCTCTCTCTTCTTTCCTATCGACTTCTAAAATTGCATGTAAAACTTGCTTATATAATCCTGTTTCAGAATAATCACTGCTTATCTTCAGAGACAATCATTTCACTGTGGCCATGGCTCATTAATTTTCCTCCTTCATATATTTCCAATCTCTTTAATAATTGACTTCCTATTTTTATAATTATTTCCATCCTAGAAAGAATGTTAGTCAAAGTTTGCATAATCCTTTCTCCTTGAGTTATTTCCTTATATCCTTAGATCACCCACCCGCCTAAAAACCAAACTTTCTGAAATAACGTCCTCCTTTGTGGTTGTGTCCTATTCTTCACCCTCAACCTTTGAACAGCTCTAATCTGATCACATTTAGATTCCATGAATTTTAAAAGTTGCCAAATCAGAGGTCTAGCTTCAGACTTCATCCTATTTTGAATGTTTTCATCATTTTACATTTATCAAATAAGTTCAAAGACACCCTTCTCTCCAAGATTTCCTCCAAGTCTTTGACTTTTCCAATTCCTTTCCTGCCTCTTTCTCCTCTGTCATTGTTTTAAAAGCTGTGTATTCCCCAGGTGCTACCTATAAAGCTATTCTGTTAGGATTTGGTGGATTCTCTTAATGCTCTTCTTTATGTCTATGATTTCAACTTTTATGTAATGGAGAAAAAAATGACATAATATTAATAATAATAATTGACAAAGATGTCTGTAGATTATGCCTATAGAACACCATCAGAAGCACCTTTATACTTTTTTGCACATAATCCTGCAAATCACTGAGTAGAAATTATCATCCATCACTGATTTGCAGATAAGGCTCTCAGGTACAAGATTTCATGGCAGACCTTAGGTTTAACCCTGTTTTGTTTGACTTCTGAGTCCAGGCTGTTAACATTAGAAGACTTCTTGCCAATATACCAAATTCTGAGTCCAGGCTCTTAACATCAAAAGACTTCTTGCAAATATAGAGGCTTGCAGAGGCCCTCAATTTAGTTGTGCATTAAAATCACCTGGCAGGGTTTTGTTGTTGTTGTTGTTGTTGTTGTTGTTGTTGTTGTTGTTGTTGTTTTAATCCCAGTATCCAGGCTGTCCCCTAAATCATTTAAATCAGAAATGCTGGGAATGTGAACTAAGTGTTAATATTTTTAAAAAGTAGTTTAGGTGATTTGAATAAGCAGCAAAGTTGAGAATTATGGCTCTATGCTAAATATTTTGATGATATTCAAGTGCATTTATTTCTCTATCACCAATCTCTCTCCCCAGCTTTATTTTCATAACAAAATATTTTATAGGCTCTACTGTGCCTCTTTGTCTGCCCTCACTCCCACCCAAATGAACTAATGATCAGTCACTCTCTAAATATTAATAGTTGCCTTCTAAATCCTAAATCTTATTAGATTTTTCCATCTCCCTAGTGCCTCAGGTCTTGTAAATGAAGCCTGTGGACTTAATTGGGATTTCCCTCAGTCCTCATAGCCGATAATCCCATTTTAAAAATTGTATCTCAGTCATATTCTTTCTAATATTCTTTCTCTTTTTCATTATCTCTGCAAGTAAAGTCACTCAGGCTGTCCTAGTCTCCCGTGTGGAATTTTGTAGTGGAGTTCCTACCTATTTTCCATAATTATAGCCTCTCTTTGATTTATTTTTTCCTTGTTTTATGCTGTCAGTGTTAACTTTCAAATATGCCAATCAGCTGTGCCACTCTTTCATTAAAAACTTTGCTTTGCTGCCTGCAGAATAGAGTCCAAACAAATTACCATAATATGAGAACTTTCATCCTCTGAATACATCTTTCTTCTTCACCTAATTTCCTTTTGCTTGATTGAAACACCCTACATTGTAAAGCCCTTTCTGTAAGATCCTTTGGCACACTATGTTCCATTTTTTTTAGAATGCCTTATCATACTGACTCAATGCCTGTCTTTTCTAATAGATTGCTAGTAGCCAGAGGGAAGTATGAGTGTCTCTATGTCCACTGCTACCAGGGTGCTTTAAATATACGTTTTATTTAAAAATTATGTGTTGAATGAATGAATGCACAAAGGAAATGTAGGCAGAAACTTCTCAAAACTGTCATTTCACATTTTATTTTCTCTGAGCAAAAGTGCTCTTCCCCTCTCTTCTTTTCCTGCCAAACTCCTATTTTAAATGTGAAATTCACTATTTCTACAATTCACTTTACCAAAATAGTAGCTTTTCCCCTGTTGATTCAATGGTGTGTTGTTTTTATATCTGTCAGAATTCTATCAGATAAAAATGTGTTGGCTAGTTTCCCTTTTAAAAGAAAAATATTCAACGATAAGGGACGTATATTGTTTTCATTTGTAGCTGCTAAGCATTTGATTGTGCCTGCTACAGGTGATAATTAAATGCTTATCTTTGTTGAATGGATGGCTGGTTTCCTATATTACTGAGTGTATTTAATGACCCTGGCCAGTGGTATTCTGGCAACTCTGTTTAATGGTAAGATCATACACCTGTCTTCAGGATACAATAAATGGAAAAACATAATGATTATTTAATACTCTGTGACTATTCGTTAATGATCCTATGAGTAAAAAACATTATTTGTTATCTGAATAATCAGATTTTCATTGCTTTGTAAGCCCATGCCCATGTTTTTGTAAGTAAAAATTGCAAGATACACTGGAATATGATAAACATCTTTAAGTCTTCTCAGTGAAAAGGAATGATCTTATATCTCACTTGTACATTTAGCAGTGGGTAATAGTCCGTATACAAACCTCAGGATACTGTAGATATAATTTGCTTTATGGACTTTAATAATAGCACTTAGCTAAATAATCAAACACACATAAATGATTTTAACTATTGAATTTTACTAATCCCACTTCCCTAATTTTGATAAATATTGAAAACTGAATTTTTATATTTCTAGTAGATAATATGACTACTCTTCATTAAGATTGCAGTGATATAGAATATATTCAATCTCAAGACATTTTTTGTAATTAATGATGAATTTTAATAATATAACTAAATTTACATTTATTCAAGAATAGATGGCAATATAAATTAATAAACAGTCTATAAAATGTGTATTTTATTATAGATAATTAATGACTAACTCAGTTTATCCCTGTGTATTGAGATATAGGATATAGAATAAATTTCAAAAAGATGTTAAAATATTAAGATTAATAGCAAGAGAAATTTCCATTTGATTTGCAAAACTGTAAAATTAACACAGTATCAGCCAATGTTTTCTTGGAATAAAGAAAAGTATTTCCTCAAGATACTGTGCCATATATTTAGACTACATATCTACATAAAATTATTTATTGAAAAAGAATTATTTATCTGCTTAATTCTAGAACAACCAACTCTGCTCAAAAATGAATGCTTTGTTTTAGCCATATTTTTTATTCTGTGGTACTAGCTTTGTAATACCTGCATGTGACAATAGACTCACCACCAGAAAAAATCAGAGAACCTAAGAAAACAGAAAAGACCATGTATTTGTTCATATTCATGCTGCTGATAAAGACATATCCTAGATTGAGAAGAAAAAGGTTTTAATAAACTTACAGTTTCACATGGCTTAACTCATTTTAGCATTGACTCAAAAGTCCACAGTCCAATGTCTCATCTGAGACAAGACAAGTCCCTTTCACCTATGAGCCTGTAAAATCAAAATCAAGTTAGTTATTGCTAGATACAATGGGTTTATTGGCACGGGGTAAGTGCAGCCATTCCAAATGGGAAAAAATGGCCAAAAGGAAGGGGCATTTCTGAAATCCAGCAGGGAAGTTGAATCTTAAAGCTCCAAAGTTAGACCAGGCACAGTGGCTCATGCTTATAATCTCAGCACTTTGGGAGGCCATGACAGGCAGATCATCTGAGGTCAGTAGTTTGAGACCAGCCTGGCCAACATGGTGAAACCCCTTCTCTAGTAAAAAAGAAAAAAATTAGAAGGGAGTGGTGGCATGTGCCGGTAATCCCAGATACTCAGGAGCCTGAGTCAAGAGAATTGCTCGAACATGAGAGGCAAATGTTGCAGTGAACTGAGCTCACCCGCTGTACTCCAGCCTGGGTAACAAGAGTGAAACTCTGTAAAAAAAAAAAAAAAAAAAAAAAAAAAAATCCAAAATGATCTTCTTTGACTCCATGCCTCACATCGGGTCATGCTGATGCAAGAAGTGGGTTCCCGTGGTCTTGGGCAGCTCTGCCCCTGTGGCTTTGCAGGGTACAGCCTCCCTCCTGGCTGCTTTCATGGGCTGGCATTGAGTGTCTGTGGCTTCTCCAGTGCAAGCTGTCAGTGGATCCACTGGAGGCTGGAAGACAGTGGCCTTCATCCCACAGCTCAACTGGTAGTACCCCAATAGAGACTCTGTGTGGGGGCTCCGACCCCACATTTCCATTCTACACTGACCTAGCAGGGGTTCTCCATGATGTCGCCACCCCTGCAGCAAACTTCTGCCTGGGCATCCTCTGAAATCTAGATGGAGGTTCCCAAACCTCAATTTTTGACTTCTGTGTACTTGCAAGCTCAACACCACATGGAAGTTGTCAAGGCTTGGGCTTACACCTTCTGAAACCATGGCCCAAGCTCCCTTTCAGCTATGGTTGGAGTAGCTGTAACACAGCACTAAGTCCATAGGCTGCACAGAGTAGGGGGACCCTAGGCCCCACCCACAAAACCATTTTTTGGTCCTAGACTTCCAGGCCTGTGATGGAAGAACTGCCATGAAGACTTCTGATATGCCCTAGAGACATTTTCCACATTGTCTTGGGGATTAATATTCAGCTCCTAGTTACTAATGCAAATTTCTGCAACTGGCTTGAATTTCTCTCCTCAGAAATTGGGATGATTTATGAACTGAAATAGTCCTTTACATAAAAATAATATTGAATACATAGCTTAGAAATTAAATAAGAGTTTAAGGGCAGCTTTCTTATTTGGCAAAGTACAGCTGAAATACTGATTTTTACAAAGAAGATGATATTAAACTAAAGCTAAATTAGAAATTAAATAATTTAAACCATGATTCTGTATCATTATCAATCAAGTCATGCAAATGTAAGCTATCACTGCAACAAACATGTTTTTATTAAAATTATTATTTTAAACGATCTCTGAAAAAGCCAGGATCCATTGTAAGTTCAGTGATGTAAGTTATTTGTGGAAGAAAACTTACAAATAAAGTAAAATATTAGGACTAAAATCTCAGAATATTAAAAGTGGAAGATACTCTGTGGCATATTTCTCATTACTTTGTGGAATAGAAACTAGAAGTCCTAAATGGAAATTGATACCAAGAGGGGAAAAGTGAGGTAGAAATTGAGCTAACATAAATGTTATTGTAAATTGGCTGTTGAAATGACTTTTGTTTTGAAAATACCTCTTATTACAACATGTTTGCTTTAGAAGAAGATGTTGGATGAATTCTAAATTAGAATAGGAATTGGAAAAAATTATGGTTTAAGCACTGTAAGTGGCTACAAATTAATTAAACCTTGTAACACAAGTTAGCTATTGATACCTCTCAGTCATCTTAAATAGTGGTGTTTTTTCTTCTAAAAATTAACGTAGACTTTTGCAATATTTTATCTCCAAAATCTCAGTATTTTTAAAGATTTAAGAGGATATGTTAATCTCATCTATGGTATACAAAAATGTACCATTTCATTCCTGGATGAATGCATGGAAAGAATGGAATTGAAAACTTTTCCATGAAACTAATCTATGATAAACCCTTAGACCGATGATTCCAAGGGAATATTCCACTTCTGACAGAAATAGGGAAAAAAATCATCTCATAATTGCCTCAATTATTTACTTTCCCTTTTACACTTTGTTATAAAGTTTCAAAGTACATTCTCATATTCTGTGACCCGTGTATCTGTAAAGTAACACAAAAGTAAACATAAAGCAATTTTAAAAATTATTCCCTTATAGGAAAAGAACATTTAATTATATGAAAAAACAGGAATTCATAATTAGGAACATTTTTAAGGAGTGAAACGCCACAAATAAAGAAAAACTGAATAAACTAACTTGACCTTAAGCCAATTATATACATATACAGTTGTATTAGTCCTTAATGAACTAACTGATTTCCTTATAATTGTAATGACGGTCTAATAAACTACACTAAAGTATATTTTACAAAAAAAATGAAAAGAGAAATGACATTTATTGTACCTTGCCTATCTCTTTTTACATAATAATGGCACTTGATTTTTTCTGAACTTACAGGATAAATATTATTACACCCATTTTGAAATATAAAGAAAAAAGCTTAATGACACAACTTGTAAGAAGTATAGGCAGGCTTTAATGTTAGCTCTGTCTGGCTCCAAAAGCCTTATGACATAGTGCCTTTGTATTGATTCTGTTAAATGTGAATGAGTCTCCTTGCAGACTACTCTGATACATTTCCCAGTCAGTGACAATTATCATAAAAACTAAAGAATTATATAACTGTATTTGTCCTATGTTTTTAACAAAAGGCAAGAACCAGATTATATTTCTTACTGTTTTTTGTAATTCCAGACAATAGATAATGTACATTAATATTATTTCCTTTGGGTATTAACACCTTCAAGTAGTAGTATACTATTTAGATGTTATATCTCATACATACTAATGCTGCTATTGAAGAATGTGGTCTCAGCTTGAATATTTCAGGGCAGAGCAGGGACAACCAAGGACAATGTGGTGATAAGAACTTCTCTGTGACTGACTGGATAGGTTAATGGATGTAAGCTGTACTTAAGGCAAAAACACTGAATAGAGGCTTGCAGAGGCAGCTTTTATTCTTACAAACCAGACAAACACTTAACTAGCACCATTCTGGCTGAAATAGAAGGTTTGAATAGGAATAATCATTGGATACAATTTATATCCCAGATTATAGAAAAAAATAGATATTTAAAGCATTCACTTTTAGAGACTATATGTATATACATATATATATAAATAATATTTGTGTGTATATATATATCATTCAAAATATTGTGATTTTTAAATTATTTATCACTTCATAAGAGCAAGGAGGAAGTCTCCCCATGATTCAATCAAGGCCACTCCTTCAACTCTGTGGGCTACAATTCAACATGAGATTTGGGTGGAGACACAGAGTCAAACTATATCATTCTGTGCCAGCCCCTCCCAGATCTCATGTCCTCTCACATTTCAAAAACACAGTCATATCTTCCAAACAGTATTCCACATCTTAACTCATTACAATATTGACTCAGAAGTTCAAGTCCAAAGTCTCATCTGAAACAAGGCAAGTCCCTTCTGCCTATGAGCCTGTAAAATAAAGGAGAAGTTAGTTACTTCCAAAATACAATGGTAGTACAAGCATTGAGTAAATAGTTCCATTCCAAAATGGATACATTAGCCAAAACAAAGGAGCTACAGACCTCATGCAAGGCCGAAACTCAGCAGGGAAGTCATTAAATCCCAAAGCTTCAAAATAATCTTCTTTGACTCCATGTCTCACATGCAGACCACAATGATGCAAGGGGTGGGCTCCTGTATTAGTCAGGTTTCATGTTGTTAATAAGATAAGCCTGAGACTGGATAATTTATCAAGTAAAAGAGGTTTAAGGGACTCACACTTTCCCCTGGCTGGGAGGTCTCACAATCATGGCGGAATCAAAGAAGGAACATAGGCATGACTTACATGGCAGCAGCTAAGAGCACATGTACAGGGAACTCCTCTTTATAAAACCATCAGATCTTGTGAGACTTGTTCACGATCATGAGAACAGCATGGGAAAGACCAACCTCCATGATTCAATTACCTCCCACTGGGTCCTTCCCATAACATGTGGGGACTATGGGAGCTACAATTCAGTATGAGATCTGGATGGAGACATAGCCAAACCATATCAGCTTCCAAGGCTTTGGGCATCTCTGTCCCTGTGACTTTGTAGGGCTCAGTTTCCATGGCTGTTCTCAAGGGCTGGCATTGAATGCCTGTGGCTTTTCCAGGCTTGTGGTGCAATCTGCTGGCAGATCTATCATTCTGCGGTCTGGAGGATAGTGGTCCTCTTCTCACAGCTCCATTATGCAGTGCCCCAGTGGGGACTCTGTGCGAGGGCTCCAATGCCATTTTCCCTCTGCAATGCCCTAGCAGAGGCTCCACATGAGCACTCTTCCCCAGCAACAGACTTCTGCCTGGATGTCCAGGCATTTCCCACATAACCTCTGAAATCTAGGTGGAGGCTCCCAAGCCTCCAGTCTTGCCCTCTGTTCACCCTCAGACTTAACACCACACAGAAGCATTGGTGGATGCCCGTTGTATCCTCTGGAGCAGCAGCCTGAAACATATCGGGGGCCATTTTAGCCACAAATAAAGCTGGAGGCTGGGATCCAGGATGCTATCATAGCATATACAGAGACTGCACAGAGCAGCAGGGCTGTGGCCCTGGCCAGAAAGACATTTTCCTCTTAGGCCCCAGGCCTGTCATATGAGAGACTGTTGAAAAAAACTCTGAAATACCTTGGTGGCGTGTTCCCCATCATCTATGCTATTAACATTCAACTCCTCTTTACTTATGGAAATTTCTGCAGCAGGCTTGAATTTCTCCCCAGAAAATGAGGTTTTTTTTTCTCTACCACATGGCCAGACTGCAATTTCCAATAGTGAGTGACCTTTACTCTAGTTCAAAACAAGTTCCTCATCTCTGTCTGAGATCTCCTCAGCCTGGACTTTATTGTCCATATCACTATCAGCACTTTGGCCACAATCATTTAACAAGACTAGAAAGTTCCAAACTCTCCCTCATCTTCCTGTCTTCTTCTGAGTCCTCCAAACTCTTCCAACCTCTGCTATTACCCAGTTCCAAAGTCACCTTCACATTTTCTGATACCTTTCTAGCAATGTCTCGCTCCCAACAGAAGGCATTTTATCAAGCATCTTTGGTTATGAAAGAAGCTACTGTAAGAACTGCTAATGTTACAATTACCAGGGATATCAGAAATAGCTGTTAAATTCTGCAGCAAGCTCAGAGAAACTCTTGTTTACAGGCTAATTGTTTGATTACCTAATCTGAGCTCTGGTGATAAAAAGCGGCAAGTTTGGTTTGGGATCAAAGTTAAAAAAGTCAAATGTGAAACAGATTTATAGAGACTGAAATAGAAAATGTGGATGCAGAAGAACCAGGAGAAACACACATCTATTAAAATACCTTACTATGAGTTTTACCAGTGACATAAGGGTATGGATCTGATAGTTAACACCAGGGTTACCAAAGGGCTGGTGCTTGGCTGAGGAAAATTACTAGGCTGAGATGGTTTGTTGTGCTACAAAAGATCTCTCATCCTCCAGAAGGTAGCCCTAGCTCCTTGGGGTTCCAAAAAACAGTAAGAGAGCAAACCCCTAAACACAACCTTTTCAAGCTTCTTATATCGTTTTCCGATATTTCCTTGGCAAAACTAAGTCTTACGGTCAACTCAAAAATTGGGGAAATGAATTTCACCTTTGACTAAGAATATACAATATCTCTTTGAAAATATGCAGATGTAGAGAGAGTAGTATTTCACAACTGTTTTTTATATCTACCACACAGTCCTTTTATATCTATCTAGCAATTATTTTAATATTTTTTAGACATTACTATACCTGTATGTTAATTCTGCTATGGCTTGCAAAATATTAATTGGCAGAGTGAAAATAATTTTAACTTTTGTGCAGAACAAATGTTTTCCATACCAAATATTCAACATTAGGTTTTTGATAGGCTTTGGCTCTGTATCCTAACCGAAATCTCACCTTGAAAATAATCCCCACCTGTATCCCAACCGAAATCTCACCTTGAAAATAATCCCCACCTGTATCCCAACCGAAATCTCACCTTGAAAATAATCCCCACCTGTATCCCAACCGAAATCTCACCTTGAAAATAATCCCCACCTGTATCTTAACCGAAGTTTCACCTTGAAAATAATCCCCTCCTGTCGAGGGCAGGACCAGGTGGAGATAATTGAATCATAGGGGTGGTTTCTGCCGCACTCTTCTCGTGATAGTGAGTGAGTTCGCACGAGATCCAAGGGTCTTATAAGAGACTTCCCGGTTTGCTTGCCACCCATTTTCAGTCCTGCTGCTCTGTGAAGAGGTGCCTTCTACCATGATTGCGAGCTGCCTGCGGCCTCCCAGCCATGCAAAACTGTGAGTCAAACTTTTTTTTTTAAATAAATTATCCAGTCCTTTGTATTTCTTCATAGCAGCCGTGAGAAGTAACTAATAGAGTTTTTCAGTAAAAATTAAAAATGGAGAACACTAAAAGGTGAAATGCACTAGCATTTGTTAATAGATTCTCACATACAATATCAATAGATATGTTCATTTACATTATATAAAATTTGAAAACTCACTAGAGTATGCTGTTAAGTACATATATTTCTTATCAAACAGAGGATGCATTAAAGAGGAGCGATTACCAGGTCTGAAGCAGTGCCTTAAACGGATTTAGTAGGACCTCTTGAAGTGCATTTAATTTTGGAATTGGATGTAATTTACTATTTTATATTAATCATCAGAATTTTACATACATTACAAAGGCTTTGTCATAAAATAAAATATAAAAATTATGTGAGGTTATCAACATGAAATGTGTCTTAGAGTTGTTGATGTGGTTGCTCTGAACTAAATCACTTCATTTTTAATACGTGAAGATAATTCAAATCTCAAGGAGTAGTCTGGAAACTTCAAGTCAATAAAATCAATTTGCTCTGATAATATTTCTGATTTTATTATTGCTACATTGCTTTAACAGTGTATCTTAGAAAAATTATTTACAAGTACTAAACTGTGAGCCTACTCTTTGTGGAAACACTGGACCACAAGACCCTCTGTATTTCCAGTGCCTTGAAGAGTTGCTCCTTCTTAGTAGATACGCCATAAAGATTTCTTGAACACCTTCCAAAACAGTAATTTTTTTCCTTAGTTTTCTTTCTCTTCTATGATGTAGGAGTTTATTTTTAATTTTCTATTTCATATATTTAAAAAGATTAATGTGAAATAGCCTCCATTTACCAATTGAAACGTTTTCTTTTGTGTTTTGTGGCAATGTAATATATGAACATCATACGTATATTATAAATACTGATTTGATTGTAATTGCTTTGAGTTCCCCAAACTCGCACTCCCTTTAAGGACTTAAACTGAAACCCAGACCACGTATAAGGAAAAGTTGGCAGATGGACAGTATTTGAAGGTTTAGCTTCAGGAACATCATGTTAAAAATTATGCTTATTTCATCTCTCTGTCTTTATTATCAACGTCTAAATGTTTTCCAGATATCATTTTGGTCAGCCTATCTAGCTTTGGATTCATGACTAATTGTCAGTCTTAGCAGCATTTGACTTAAGTTTCTCTTCATCTCATACTTGTAGCAGGGTCAAGATTAATGATTTAAAACTTTGTGAAATGGTCAATATCCTTTTTGTAAAACCTTACATTTTCTTGACTCAATCCCATAAAGCCGACAGTAATACATCCTGTTAACAAACATAAACCTATATGCATTCATTTCTTTCCCTAAACTCTGGGTGATTATGAGAAAATCAGAAACACTTGTGTGTCATTAAGCCACCATGTTCATGTGTTTCCTATTCATTTTTAGAGCCAAGTAAACCTGGACAGGTTTTATTATATTCTTCTTAATATTTCAGTAGCAATTTGCACAGCATTTTATAACATGTATCACATTGGACTGCCCCGAACTATTTTTGGAGTGTCTCCTTGACTAGAATAACTTGTGGACAGAAAAGAATTTCCTCAGGGTGCATTCTGCCAGGAAGTGCTTACAAGTGAATGGATATAGGAATGGAAATTCTGTATAACATTAAATACACAATGCAATAGCCTTAGTATTTTCTTATAAAACATGGTGGGAAAATATCGACTCATATTTACTTTGAATATTTTTCCCCGTTTTAACTCAAAACAGCGTAGTACAAATTATTGAAACTTCTTGTGAATAGATATCCTCCTAGCTCTGAACTCTTCATTAACACCGAAGAAAATGATTGCAGTTCTCACATGAATACCTTTTTCCTATGAGTGTCAATGCACCTACAGACGTTTTATTTTCTAACTGGAGGGCTGGTGAATAAGCTCAGCATGGTTGAGCAGAAAATGTTGGATAATTGGATCTGCTGGTCAGGATGGAGGGAATGTTAAATATTTTATTTGCAACACTGATTTATATCAAGTTTACATTGTGCTAGAGAAAAATACAGATTTTATTTTGGCATTTCTGGATTGTAAACCATTAGTTAATTTTTAATGCTTTCTGGAGAGTCTTTTAATTTGCATTATCTTTAAATCTCAGTAAACTGTTTCTCTACTTGGTGGGAAAATTGTTTATGGTAGATGCTGGGGTTGTGAAAGAGCACGCTGCTGAATTATTGAAAAAAGAAACTACCCCATTATTTTATTTGGTGTTAAACTTAATTATTCTAGAGAGTGTGCTGAAAAACTAAAATTGGCCCTGTGAAACTTTTACACATTCCCAAGGATGAACTGTACCCTCTGGCTTATTTGAAGAAATAAATTGTCACACCTCAAAGGGATCCCAGGTCAGTCTCTAGCCAAGTCAATGACTAAGAGGCTGGTTTCCAGCGGGAGTATGGAAATTGGAGAAAATAAGTTGTGAAAAGAGGTGGTGAAAGGAATAAGCAACTCAAGTTAGATAAAGAAGAAAGATGAAGATCTGTAGAATTGCAGAAAGACTGCAGGGAGAAATAATTAAAGCAGCTTGATTCCTTACGGCATTCCTCATTTGGTGGGCTGGAAAGCACTGACAGCCTTGCCATGAGTTTCCTGTGCTTAACTCTGCCAGGTGATTTTTATGAATCACTTACTATCTGACTTGTTCAAAAACTGCAGGGTGTTGCACAGGTGGGAACTTTTTTTTTGATAGAACAAAGAACATCTGTTACATATTTACATTATTGACTTAAACAATGAGCTAGATAGAAAACAAGTGATCTGTTAGTCCATCATTTGCCTCTGCCTTCCAAGAGAAGATCCAGAGAAACTATTTTCTCTTGATCATTTCTGTGTTCCAATTGCTATAGCCTAAAATTTTGAAAGTCTTGAATATTGAGTCTATTAACATACGAATAAATTAATCTTTGTCTTCTTGCTTTACCACAGTACGCTTAGATTAAGTATAAGGAATATGATTACATTGAGGGTTGTAATGTGCACATTTGGGAAATATGGATGGTGGCATAGTCTTTCATTTCTGATTATTTGCTCTCTCCTCCACTGTCTTTGTCCAACTTATTATTTAATTATTAGTTAAAATCTTTCTATAGGAAGCTTCTCTGAACTTTATCTCACATGTGCTTTCAAAGTACCCCAAATGCCCCACATTGCACTCTGTTGGATTGTCTATATTTTAGGTTGTATTCTCCCAGTAGACATTAAGCTCTATGAAGATAATGACAATGTTATCTTGGTCACTGAATTTTCCCTAATGTTTAGTTTGGTACCTAGATGTACACTAATAGCAATTAATAAGTGGTTTTGAATTAATGCGTGATACATGCAGTACAAAAACTGAAATGTGTTGAGAGATTGGAAGCAAGAAAATATATTGAAATATATTCAAGCAACAGTTAAATTACAGTGAATATATGTTGCTTATACAACTCTCTAAATTACTAGTGAGTAAAATTAAATGGTTCAGGGACATTTCATTAAGTTAATGCCTGATGGGTCACAAAGACTTAACTGTGTATTTGGGGAAGCCTTCGGAGCTCAACTTTAAATCCCCTGGCAGTTACTAGTGTAAGAGGGTATTCAAGTCTGTCTTTCTGATAGTTTATCATAAGTAGATCATGAAACATCAATTTGGATGACACATAATATGGTTAACATTGTGCTCTGAATTGTGCGGCATTTAAAACTTTGAGGAGGTACAGCCAGAAACCACAGAATGCAAGATAAATGTTGAAATTTGTGATTTCTTTGTTAGCCTAAGCTATTATCACATCTCCCTTATATTAGTATAATAATCTCATAATTAACCTGATTACTTACCAGTTAGCTCCTTCCCGCTATAGTCAATTCTCATAGAAGCCAGAACAATATCTTCATAATAAAACCTAGATTGTATCTTAATTGGAAATTCCCATGTCGCTCCTTTGAAATTAAGATAAAGCAAATGTCTTACCATTGTCCCTGAGACTTCAAGTTATTTGGCCCTTCCCTAACCCTTCAACCTTCATTTGTTCATGTCCCCCTCTCACATGCTTCAGCCTCAGTAGCCTGCTCTCTGTCCCTTGGATGTATCAAGCTCCCTTACACCTTGAGTCTTTGCAGTTACTCTGTTCTCTACCTAAAATGCGTCTCTCCAGATTTTCAAGGTTTCTTCCTTCTTATCATTCAGATTTCAGAGACGTCATTGATTTCCTTTTGTAAAGTAGTTTCTCACCCTTCTAAGCCTTCTCTATCTCATTTATTTATTTTACACACACAAACCACAGAATGGAGCTTCACAAAAATCAAAATCTTGTTTTTCTTTTCTAACTTATTGTTTACAATTAAGTGCTCAATAAATAATTTATAGATAAAAATATGTGAATTTACGTGAGGAAGTATCAGGCATTTTTACAAAAATTCTGATTTAAATTGAGAACAATGATATATTTACAATATCTATTCACTTTTAAAGCTAAGAAAGGAATTACACAGGAGTTAGATGACTTTCTCCAAATAACAGAAGAGGAAAAATTTGAACCCTAAGCTTTCAGATTTGAACATGCATGCTCTTTTCATTCCAACATGCTGCCTCCCAGCCATCTATTTCAATAAGAGACAGCTTGCATTGTAACATGGGACAGGAATCATATGCATAGATAGACTAGGCACACTTGAGATGAAATTTGTAAAAGAATTTCTTATTGTACTACTGAAGTTCTTGCCCTCTAGTTTGATGATTCTTGAGATATAAAATGCCTATGTGAAGTAATAAGTTGCCTTAATGCAGTACTCAGTTAATGTGCACACAAGCCAGTGACACAGATGGTATGAATTTATCCACCTTTGCTTTTTCAGAAGTAATGTCTAAGTAGTCATTAGTTTTCATGTATAATTTACATATTCTCTTCTGTATGATTAGAAAAAGGAGTTTAATGCAAGAAGGGGTTGTTGTGACTTAGAGCACTGGTTCTCAAACCTTGCTGCATGTTAGAATCACCAAGAGAACTTTAAAACTTTTAATAACCAGATAGCACCCAGAAATATTAAAACAGTCTCCAAGGATACCCGGGTTAGCTACTTTTAAAGCCCCCTTTTTATTCCTTGTGATTGCACAGGGTTGTTAGACTCTAAGTGTGGTCCACAGACCTGCGGCATTGGTGCCCATGACAGGCTTTTAGAAAAACAGTTTCACTCTCCAACCCAGACCTATTGAAGTAGTGGCTGTATTTCAAAAAAAATCCCTAGGTGATTTGCATGCACTCTACAATTTGAAATTTAGTGCAAGAGTTTTTCTGTGTGTGTGTGTGTGTGTGTGTGTGTGGTTTTGTTTTACTAAGCTCTATTCTCAGTTACAAGTAAGAATGCAGGAGTCCAGTGAATCTTCTCAGTACAAAGAAAGAGTTTTAGGAACTATCAAAAGAAATATAAATGCTTACTGCGTTTGCCAAAAGCAATTTTTTTGCAAAACTATTTTAGTGTTGGAATGGAGATGGAAGTGAAATTACACTCAGAAAAAAATTAGATACAACGTAAAGTACAGATAGTATAATCTAAATTTTCATGAGGCTTAGCTGATTGGTGATACAGAGCAGGCATTGGATTATGTTTTTTGTTTGTTTTGCTTTTTTTGTTTTGTTTTTTTGTTTTTTTGGATGTGAGAGACTCGTGCATATTTACAAACTATGAAGGAGTCAAAAGAAAGTTGTTAAAATAGAAATGGGGGCCGGATGCAGTGGCTCACGCCTGTAATTATAGCACTTTGGGAGGCCTAGGCAGGCAGATCATGAGGTCAGGAGTTTGAGACCAGCTTGGCCAGCATGGTGAAACCCCGTGTCTTCTAAAAATGCAAAAATTAACTGCCCTGGTGGCACATGCCTGCAGTCCCAGCTACTTGGGAGGCTAAGATAGGAGAATTGCTTGAACCTGGGAGGTGGAGGTTGCAATGAGCCAAGATCATGCCACTGCACTCTAGCCTGGGCGATACAGCAAGACTCCATCTCAAAAAAAAAATAAAAATAAAATCAATAAGAAGAAATGGGGGGTTTTATGAGGTGATGATAGTGGGTCTTATCACAAGGTTGTAAGGCAGAACAGAGTTATGAAAGGGGGAAAAATGTCTAAGAATTGAGCACATGTGGGAACAACATAGCCACAGATTCTACTTTCAAGAGAAGTACACAATAGTGAGAAATACAGGAAGACAACAGACAACCCAAAGCAGTGTGATAAGTAATGATTGTGAAGGAGAGAATATTACAGTGCAATAAAGACACTCCTATACCACAATTGTGATTAGTCAAGGAGAATTTTTGGAAAAACTGATATCCAGACCTCCACCTGAAGTGGAGAGGAGGTGAGAAAGACTAAGATCCGCATAAGGATTTAAATTCACTTCAGCCCATCTTTAGCACTGACAGCTTACATGGGTAAGTGGGGTCTCGGAAGGGTAAAAAAGACAGAAGGTGAGTATAAAGAAAGATTAGACTGAGGCGAGGTGAGTTTGTGGAGCTTTCTTCGAGGTTACTCAGTATTTGAATTTTTCTCACAAGAGAAAATGTAGTCATCTTATATCCTAACAATATCTTAAAAAAATGGAGATAAGATTATATTTGCATATGAGAAAGTTTTTCTAAGTATGGTTAATGGGAAATATACAAGATAAGAAATTAATTTTATCTGTGTAGAAGTAGTGATAGTCTAATCTAGATGTAAAAAATGGAAAGTTGGTAAAATTCTGCAGTTTTAGGAAGTCCAAAGTGTAGCCCTTGCAGATTGATAAACTGGGGATGGAAAAGACTTGAGAATGACCCTTGGGTATCTGAAGCAAGTAATTTGAGGGAAGATTCAATTCATGGAATAGGAAATCTTTTGTTTGGTTAGTTATTTGGGGGCTGCTATGGTGGCATAGGTGATAATTTGGGTTTTAGATATAATGTTCAATGGATAGTTATAGGTCTGAGGCTCAAGACAGATATGGAAAAGAGAAAGGGATTTGGTGTCTTCAGTACACATATTGAACTTTAAAACGCAGAAATGGAAGCTAATCACGGAAAACCATTTAAACTAAAATAAAGCAGAAAAAAAAAAAATGCCCCGGACAAGGTAATTAGGAACATCATCTTATAAATGATGATTGGAATCCAAAAGTAGAAAAAAGTAAGAGGAAAACAATGTCAAGAAAGTCAAAGAAAAAGAGTTTGTTAACTGTTTCTGAAAAGTGAAATAAGGAAAGTGGTCAAACGTGGCCGATGAATTTTGAATAAAAGAATTCTTACTCAGAGATTTTCATAGAGCAGCAAGGGAGCAAAGAAGTTGAAAATGGACTCAAATTTGAGACTCATAAAGCATAAAACTAGAACATTTGTTAACGCTTTTAGCTGAAGATGGGGAAGGAGCAATATTTGGTGTATACAAACTTGGAAAAATTTTTATTCAAAATCCTTCTCTGTTTGATATGTCTGACTGAGGAAGAGTTTATTCCTTATCATAAAATAACAATTTAAGAAAATTTTGAATAAAACTTTTAATACATTTTTTAAGTTACATAATTTTTATGTGTGATATATAGGATGTTTATATTCTAATGACTGATCTGGTCCCAAATTTTAAATATTGTCATGCATATTGTAAGGATATTTGTATCAACAATTGACTACATATGATAGTAGTCCCATAAAATTATGCCATATTTTTACTGTATATGTTTAGATATGTTTACATAGAGAAATATTTAATGCATTACAATTATGTATAGTATTCAGTATTGTAACATTGTACAGGTTTGTGTATCCAAACATAGAGGGTGTAGTTAATACATACCTCGCCTATATGATAGACAGACCACTTTCTAGGTTTGTGGAAATTCATGCAATGTTGTTCACGTAACTAAGAAGTCATCCTATAATTCACCTCTCAGAAAGAATCCACATGATTAGGTGATGCATGACAGCATTTGTTTCAGGTTCTATTCTCCTCCACCTTCAAGAAATTTCCTATGATAAAAAAAAATTCATTTCATCTACAAACTTCTTTTCAAAACAGCAGAACTGATTTATATCACTTACATATTCTCAAGGCTGAATTTAATACAAAACACATTTTGAAATTTCTTTAGGCAGAGGTAATAATTCCTATGCCATTTGGGTGTGCAAGGGGTTTCATCTATATTCTCATATAACATTTAGAATATTTGCATGTCATCAATCTATCCTGAAGTAAAGGGCTGGCTAATATTTGTACCTACTCAATATGTAAGGCTTTTTATTTTTGTTTTGTTTTGTTTTTTATATATGGCAGGAATTAAAGACTCTTTACATCCAGGATGTTTCAGAATAGATAATGTTGGGTCATTTTACTGCTTCCTCTCTCCCTTTAATCCACTGGCTCCTCATCAGGGATCATAATCAAATAACCTAGCTAGGCTTTTTATAATTTAAATATGCAGGCCCCATCCAAGATTTCCAGAACTTCCAGCTCCTTCCAAGGAGCTCAGGGACGTATTTTAGAGATGCTTTACAAATGATTCCTACGCAGACCTTTTGTTGCAAAACAGGGACACCCCATTAAAATACCGTATAATTAGTTGCCTTGTATCTTTCTAAGTATCTCATTTAGAAAAAAATCATAGGCATTCAAACATTCTGCCTCCACGCACTTTTTAAAATATTACTTTCTTTCATTAATATCCGATATCAGAATTTTATTCCACAAGAGACAGACATATCAAAGCAGGGCAATTATATGAAAAGGACTGTTAGTATTATTTTAAGATCACCCTTCTGGCAAGTTTGCCGACTAAAATATAGAAAAGGAAATGGCTCAACTTGGAAATATAGGAAACAGACATTTTAAGTGATTACAAATTATAGTTTCAACAGCCATTCCTTCAAAGAACAGAACTTTTGTACATATTTCTGCCAGATGTTATAGATCTGATGTTTTTATATTCACTCTAAGGAAATTAAATGGGTTTTGAAGAAAGCAGTCTCAGATAAAATAGACTTATCTGTTATCTCTTAGTACACCAATCCATTCTTTCTGGGTTAAATTTTTCTAATGGCCCCCAAGTGGAGAGCGTTGAAACTTGCTTTGTGGCTTTTACAAAATGAATGAAATGAATATGACGTCAGGAGATCGAGACCATCCTAGCAAATGTGGTGAAACCCCGTCTCTACTAAAAATACAAAAATTAGCTGGGCTTGGTGGCACATGCTTGTAATTTCAGCTACTTCAGAGGCTGAGGCAGGAGAATCACTTGAATCAGGGAGTTGGAGGTTGCAGTGAGCCGAGATCGGGCCACTGCACTCCCACCTGTTGACAGAGGGAGACCGTCTCAAAAAAAAATAAAATAAGTAAATATATATGTATGTGGGTGAGAATGAGTAGACATTAATTTTGATTACATATATAACTTTTGTTGCATTAAAATGGATGCTCAATGGGTGACTACATAATTACATAGGAATCATATGTGATTTTGGCCAAATTGAGTGTCCTCAATATTTGATTCTGAATTACCACTATTAATAGAATATTTAAAAAGCACAAATTAGGAAATTATATCTCTCCCCTTATTTAGGAACTATAATTGGGAGAAAATACCTATGTGGTATATATCCTGAAGGAAAAAGTGTAGCATTTCTTGGGTTATAGTGTATATGATAACACAGTGAAGATTTCTCAGAAGCATGATGGTTACAGAAAGATCCTTAGCACCTAGTAGATGAAGAAACCAAATGTTAACTTTGTATCAACAGAAGAATCATCAATGTGGATAATACACAGGTGAATGTGTGTTAATTTGCAATATAATTCTCTAATGAATTTAGCAAAGTAAAACATTATGTAAAGGGCAATGGTTAGCAAGATCTTTCATAGAGAAATCATGGGCCATAAAATGTTTTTGGGAGGTACTGCAGCTTTATTAATTTCAATTGCTCTCTAATTAAATCTACATATGCAGCAGTAAAATCTACCAAATCATCAACTGATGCGTATTTAGCCTCTGGACTCAGTGACATTTAATTAGTTCGCAGACAGCCAAGTGCCAGCCTTTCTTTTCTAGTGACACGTGTGTATAAGTTTTTCTTTCTCATCTCCTTCTCTCATATAATAAAACTTGACATAGTTCCAACAATGATGCAAACCAAGATGAAGAGCAAATTATGTGTATAAGCTTTAGGCAGTAGGAAATGAAGAAAATACAGCAAGTGGATGGATATAAACACAACATAGCCTCTTAAATTTCTCCTAATTTTACTGAAATATTGCTTTTCCAAGAATTGGAAACAGTTAATATTAAATACAGCATTTTTTTTGTAAGCGAGATTGTTTTTAAATAGACACTAGTCTTAATTATGATTCAGTATGTAGCCTTTTACCTCATATGGGAATTTTAATTAGCTTTATATGCATTTCTGCGCATGTCGGAGTGTGGGTTTTGAAGCAAGCCTTTTAGTCATAACCTTCAACTTCCCCTCAGCCGGGGGCCAACTTCATTCCCTGGAGCTAGGCCAAGCCGCGCTGTTAGAATTACACAGAGGATCTAGCAGGCAATCTGACTTGTTAAAAGTTAGTTGTAAAGAAAAAGCAAGAGTAAAATTTCCTAGAAAACTGGGGAAAAAATACCCTTATTTTGAAAATAAAATGAACGCAATAAAAATATTCAAACCAAGAAACATTACATGGCTATTCATTAAGAATTAAATTTCAACAATTCTCAAATAAAATGTACTGTAGAAACAATGTAATAATGGAAAATATTATCTAATATGTACAACATTTCCATATGGTTATCATTTGTTTATATATTTCTTATATACTTTAGAATTTTACCCAATATTTAAAAAAAATCTGAAATAGATAGCACTTTATATTAACCTTCATATAATCTATGAAGAGTTTCAGTCATTTAAAAAGGTAATCATGCCAAATTAGAGTGCATTATTGGACGATAACTTGCTGATGAAGGTTTTCATCAACTGGCTTAATATAGAAATTGAAAAAAAAAATCAGAATCATGATTTCTAACCACAATCAGAAGTGACAGAAATTAAGGTTCTTATGGCATATGCTATTGAAAATCAGCAAGAGAAATGATTACATAAAATACATGGAAATTTTGTGTCCACAGTATTCAGGTTTTACACCAAAAAATTTTATAGCCATGTTTAAAGGTATATAACTTTGATATGTGTAATTATAAATACTTATATTAAAATGTGATTTGGAAACAGTCCAAATTATCAATAATTTTTAAATTATCAGTTTGCCATAGTTGGTTTACAAATGCTTCACCTTTTATACTCCTCATTGTCAATCAAGGTTAACATCAAGACTCAGAAATGATATAACAAAACAGTTACAGATGAAATTTGAGTGGGGCTGAAAAAAATTTAGCACTCCTTAAGCAGTGACATTTGGCATATGTTTTCTTTATCAAGTGACAACCCAATATTGGCATACTGTATTTGCTGCTGAAATTCTGAGGAAATCTGAGATTTTTTTCAGCTCTCCATATCTACCTAAACATGAGATACCTTTCAAAATCAAAGGAATTTGTGCTTATTTATATCAACTTCATAGAGAGTGGGCTACTACGAACAGCAAATAAAACAAGTACAGTCTTCAGTCATGCGCTAAACTAAAAAAGGGGGAGAAATATACATAAATATACAAATAAATACATATATTTATACACACAAATACACAATGTTTCTGCCTTCTCACATAACAAGATAAGCACTTGGGGTATGATTATTCTTTCTAATTTTGAAGCCACTGGAAAGTTTTAAGGAATGCTGGTCTAGAAATGACTCTGAATTTTAAAAGTATGTTTAAAAGAAAAAGCAAGTTACTATACATGGGAGGTGTTGTTTACATAAGAATATAAGGTACTGAATTTTATAGGTACTATGTGTTGTCTCTAAAATCTGTTCGGAAAAATGTTTGTCCTCTTTGTAAGAGGACATATGTATTGCATATTTTGTCATGTTCGTAGGTAGCATCATGGCCAATATTTTATATCTGTACTGATATAAAAAGGGTGGGGACAGAATATGAGGAATTAAAATATGTGTTTTTTTAATGGAAAAGTTTCTATAGATTGCTACTATGGCAGGTTGTAGAAAATCTTTCTGCCTGTTTGTCTAGTTCGAATATTTATTTAAAATAACAGATGCCAAAATCCGACACAGACATAGAAGCACTCATGGTTTCAATTGACAAAGTGGATATTTAATAAATATGTGGTCTTTGTGAATAATTATATATTCCTTGAATTTAAATTTCATTTGTTTAAGTGATTCCAGAATAAATTTGGCTAAAACATTTATTTTAAAACCTAATTTAAAAACCTTTTTTTAATGAATTGTAGTATCAATATTGTCACCTTTTTTGAAAATTCTACAGAAACTAGCTACATTAATATAACTTAAGAATTCTAAACTAAAATATTTCACATATTTTTAAGTAAAAATATGTATGACTCTAGTTGGCAATTAATGTAGCAACAATCTCTAGCTTTTTCTCTTGGTTTATTGATTGACTTCAATTAATGTTTACCAGCAAGTAAATTAACATAGCACCTGAGGCATAATTCTCTAGGGGCTCTTGGACACTGAGTTCTTCTCATCCTTGCTGGTTTAACTCCTGCTGAGCATATTGCTAGTAGGTACATTTTAATTCAGTCTAGACACGGACATTACCCATGACATTAATGACAGGTCATTTACAGCAAACTCATGTTTCACTGCAGAGATGTCTCTTTAAGTGACATCTTATCAATAGCAATTCAATTAGTCAAACCTGAGACTATGAGATGGTGCTTACACTGTGTCACATAGTGCTCTTTGAATTTGCATTTGAAATGTCCCTATGAGTTCCCCTGCCACCACATATAAACATGAGTACTGAAGTTTTAATTTCAGATATTCCTTGTTTGGATTTTACTTTTACCCTGTTTTCAAAGGATTAGATTTAGGTTGAAAAATACGTTTTTCCCCTCATAAGAAATATAGGTACAAATATATATGGCTTAATTAAAAGCATCAGCAAAGCCTTGCTGTTGGCAAAAAGGAATATTGTAAAAGGTAATTTTTTTCAGAGATAATGCCAATAACATAATAAAACTAAAATACATGATAACAAGAAAACATGGAATATGTGTACGATAAAATCAATTTTATTTCATACTTATCAGAAGTATGGTCTTGATTATGGCATAATCATAATGATCATACAAGCTGTCCCATTATTTTTCTACATGAAGCTTTTATCTAAATATATGTCAGACATTGTAATATAGATTTGAATCTCTATATAGTGTCATTACAAATCCAAAAGTATCGTATATAAAGTGTAATCCTGAGATGCAAGGGTTCGAGAAGGCTCCACCGTTACAGGTTTTGTGGGTGTTACATAGACGGGTTTGGAGGGGACTTGAGGGAGTGTAGATGAACTATGGGATTAACAGCCAGAACATCCTGTCACAACTGGTGTCCTGGGAGAGGCTTATGTCCGAATGCCCTGAGGTGTCCTTTGTCTATAATGAATTAACTTCTCTCCTATGCAACTGGAATGACAATAGTGCAATAGTCATGGATCATCCTTGACAGAATTAATAAAATAGTCATTCACATTACATTTTGTGCCCTTAAATTCAGATGAGGAACCCAGCTGAGAATGGCTGCTAGACTCTTGTTTGAATTTAGTCTTCCTCCATGATTTGACTCCTTGAGATTCTCTTAAAGTTCTGGAGCTACAAGTTAGGGTTAAGATCAAACAAATGATATATAATATATATAATATATATTATATATTATATTATATATCATATAATATATTATATATACTATATACTATATACTATATTATATATTATATATACTATAATATATATATTTTAGAAAACTTTTTTTAAGTATCTGTATGTAAACTTCATTATATTAAATGATTAATGCTGCAAAGGAGACTCTTAACCTGTCCTGGTATATTAAGAGAAGCACTGTATACATTCAGTATCAGTTAAAAGTCATACATTTTAGCAAGCTTATCAGTAAAGATGCTTTAAGCTGAAGATTACAGAAGACATATAAAATTAGCTTAACTATAAGATGTGTATTCTACCACATAAACGAAAAAGCTGGAGGTGGGGTGGTGGGGTGATTAGTGGCATTATAACATGTGATTAGTATTAATCTTTCTCTGCCACTCTTAAAATGAAAGTCATTCTCCTCTTGGTTGAATGTTGGCGTCATCTCCTGCAGATAGTAGTAAGAAGAGAGATGTTTCTCATATGGCATCTTTTACGTTGTATTGGGAAACCAGACTATAAGCCCTCCAGTAGTAGACTGGCATTCAGGTATCATTGGCAAAGACTGGGCCACACACCAATGCCTTATCACTGGCAAGGAAATACAGTCAACAATGATATTTTAGGCTAAGAATGATACAACTCCAAGGTACTGGAAAGAGAATCATCTTTCTAGAGTGTATAAGGTAATAATAACCAAAGCAGAATTAGCATCTAGGATAGCAGACAAGAAGGGTAAGTGGGAGCCCCGGCAGGGTTCCATTGCTTCAGAGTGGGACTGTAAGAATCCTCCATATTTTTCAAAAGCAGTGGAAATTGATGAAACAATCTACATTTTTTTTTTTTTTGGTATGTAACAAATTGCCCCAGAACATTGCAGCTTAAAACTCATTGATTTATCTCACACTTTCTGTGGGTCAGGAATTCAGGCGTGGATTTCCTGGGACACTGTTTCTTGGTCACTCACTAGGCTGCAATCAAGGTCCTATTTGAATCCTCAATGTTTAAGCTAACTCAGGTACTTGTTGGCAAGTGTACTAGACTGGGGGACTCCATTTCTTGCCAGCTGTTGGCCAGAGGTGGCCCTAAGTTCCTCGCCTCTTGTCCCCTTTGCATAGCATCTTATCACAGAAGCCAGGAAGATAATAGTCTGTTAGCAAGACGTAAGTCTCAGTGTTTTGTAACCCGGGCATGGACATGGCATCCCCTCAACTTTGCCATATTCTGCTGATTGAAAGCAAGTTGCTCAAGAAGAGAGAATTATGCCATGCCGGGAACCCCAGGGGCTGGGAACCCTGGGGTGAATATCAGCAGTGAATATCGGCAGTCATTTTGATGCTGCTTGTTATAGTGCGAAACATTAATAGTTTAGAAATACAAAGAACTAATCAATATGTTTAAAATGAATTTTGAGTTTCTTAATTGTCTGTTTCAGTCCATTAACCATCTTAAATGTAAAGAAATAGAAAATAATTCGAATGTTGTTCTTTGCCCTAAATGGAGTCAAGGAGGTAAAATAAAAGAGCAAACAAAACATGACTATAACAGGCGTGGGGGTCTAGAATTAAGGCTTAGACACAGCATCAAATGGCAGTGACATGCTAAACAAAACAAGTGAGCAATCAAGACTATAAACAATGAATACAAATATAGGACAGCTATAGTTTAAACCAAGATCATCTATATGTCTGTCTGTCTGATAGAATCTTGCTCTGTCACCAGGCTGGAGTGCAATGACACGATCTCGGCTTACTGCAACTTCTGCCTCCCAGGTTCAAGCTATTCCCCTGCCTCAGCCTCCCAAGTGGCTGGTCTATAAGTGTGTACCACCACGCCTGGCTAATTTACTATATTTCAGTAGAGACAGGGTTTTACCATGTTGATCATAATGGTCTCAATCTCCTGATCTTGTTATCTGCCCATCTAGGCCTCCCAAGGTGCTGGGATTATAGGCATGAACCACCACACTCAGCTAAGATCCTTTATTAGTACAATTTACTAGAAAAATACAGGTATCACTAAAGTGTCTTATAAAAACATTTATTTCTAATCTATGAAAGGCAGTCAAATGCATGAACCACCACACTCAGCTAAGATCCTTTATTAGTACAATTTACTAGAAAAATACAGGTATCACTAAAGTGTCTTATAAAAACATTTATTTCTAATCTATGAAAGGCAGTCAAATGCTATATTTCTGTACTTTTGTCAGTGTTGGAGTAACTCAAGTGATATTTCTCATATAATAATTCTTAACTTGGCTTAGAATATTAAAGATAATATTTGTCACTGAAAATCTTATAGAAACAAATCTTGAAATTACTTTTTAAGTTTTGGTTTTATATTACTGAGAACTGTTTTCTTCTTACAGTATGATTAAATTGAAATAATTTTTTTAATATGACTTTTAATATTATTACTTTGACCATAGATGTCAAAGCATTAAAATATCTAAAACAATGAATTCCAATATGACTCGTGTATTAACTTAGTGTAAAATCCACAGGGTTAAATCGTATCAAGTACATATGTCCATTCTTCTTAAGTTTGGAAAACGTGTTTCTAAGGAGTAGGGGCTAATTTTATTCACCTATAAATTTATCTTGAGGATTTTGGAAGTATTATTAAATGCATCTAATCATCTTCAAATTGCCTATAAAATATTGTCATTTTGTTATTTCAAGGTTCTTTTTTTTAATTAAAATGAATCTGATTAAAATATAGTCTTGAGGGAACATCAACTCCTATTTCAAAACCATATAATTCAGCAGAAATGTCAGAGTTGATAGACCTGACTCAGGACAAAGAGTTAGCATGGAAAGTAAGTTCACCTTTGATCCCAAGGGAAAGAAGAATGCCTGCAGGTCATAAGCAAGGGCATTCCCATAACACATTCCATCTGTTTAATCCTTGTACAATCCAACATTGCCACGGGAATGACGGCAGGGAGGTGGACAAGTGGTATTGGTGTAGACTGTGCTTTCTGACAGACAGAAAAATGTATAACACTAATTATATTTAGTAAAAAAAACCTGTGGTTGGTGGTTAAAATTGTTTAAACATTATCTATTTGGCATATTGGTCAACAAGTCATTGTCTTTTAAATATATTAACTGTATGTCAAATGCAGTACTGTGAGCAGTACCTGTGATTATACATGAAGTCGCTGGTGCTTGTTCTCCAGACTCTGGGCATATGTGACCTCTCTGCCTGGCATCAATGGTGATCCGAATGATGGAATGTGCTGTCTATTATTATATATCTAGATGCCATTTCTTACAGCTACTGCTGTAACTGTTATATATAAACCAGTGGAGATAAAAATTTTAAATGATAGGTGGAAAGAATAGGAGGTTGCACATATTTAAGGAAAAAAAAAGCCAACTGCTGATTAAGTGACTTCAATTTAAATTTGTTATCGGCACTTGTGAAAGTTTAACTCTTACTGAGTAAAGAGGGCTTCACTGTGCAACAGGAGCTTTTTGTGAAGAGGGTAGTAATTGAATAACCAGCTACTCCCGTTTAACAAAATTATAGATAAAAGCAACAGTTGGCAATTGAACTGTGATGTCTTCATGAACGCCTGTGTACCTCAAGAGGATATCACTATCAAAATGTATATAGTAAACTCTTTTGGGGCACAAGGCATTTAGCTCTATGTTGCAATCAAGTGAAAATGAAACCCAATGAAATGATAGCTGGAAATTAGACAGGACAGAGTGAACTGAATTACTTAATTGCAACCTTAGATTTCCAAAGACTTATGAGAGGTCAATTTATATTGCAATTTTCCTGTACATCCTTGAGCTACTGACATACACCATTAGATGTACCAAGTCTTTGATTTTAACTTTTAACATTTTAAAAGATAAAATATTCTTCAGTTTCCTTAAAATACTTAGTCATATGACTTTAAAAATGTTTGCTGTAGTACATTTTCCCAACGAATAACAAGAAAAACATCTTCCTGACTTGCCCAGTGATTTCACCTGATCTTGACAAGTGTTTTGCAAATATTACAAGTTTCTAAATGTTTCAATGCAAAAGCTACAGGAAGAGCATTAGAATCATTCTTGTTAACTGTCACAGTATATTTTTAATGGAATCTTATACTAGTTTT
The DNA here is from genome assembly GCF_048565385.1 of Saimiri boliviensis. Taxonomy (NCBI): domain Eukaryota; kingdom Metazoa; phylum Chordata; class Mammalia; order Primates; family Cebidae; genus Saimiri; species Saimiri boliviensis. Next base: position 31,208,446 of record NC_133466.1, on the reverse strand, counting down.
GCCTGATAAACATTTTTGGAGTATGGGGGGCTTTCCTTTTATATTTTTAAACATTGATAATTCTATGAAAGTTCTTCCCTTCAAGCTTCTGATATACATGGAAAATATTAATGATGCATCATGTTATTCTTCCCTAGGACTCTGATCTAGTCTTCAAATCCTTAGCATTGCGTTCTAACTTGACACCATTAATTAGAATAATGGTAAACGCTACTTCTCATCCTGCATTTCAATTTTGTAGGGGGAAAAAGTTAAACGTGTCATAGATAGTGATGATCATACTGTATCATTTGATATCTTCAAAAATCTACTTTATTAAATTTGAAAATGGTCCTAGAAAGTGAGCATAGATATTTGCTTACCATATGGATGTTTATTAAGTTTGGTGACAATGTGTCAGTCCAGAATGTTTGATAGTTTTCTCCTATTTCTAAAACCAAAATTCGAATCACTGACTTTACTAAAAACTAATGAGTTTTATGAGGATTCATCACAAGAAACTGTTTTAGTATTTTTTTTTAGTTTTTTTAATGACATAAACAGTGTCTCATAGTTTCCTTCAGTTTACATCAAATGTCTTACTGTAGTTGTTAATTTAAAATTGTTTCTCTATTTAAAAATTTTTATGCAATACAGGAGAGTAATTTTCTCCATAATTATAGCATGGCACAGCAATGATTTAACACAGGGATTCTTGGCATCTACAATAAGTGCTTAGAATTCAATTTGTGCTTGCTGCATTGACTATCAATATCAAGAGAATACATGAACTTGGATAAGTTGGAACAAAAGGTGCATCTTTATTTTCACAAGTTCCTATGAAATTTAGCAATTCCTTAATTATGTATGTGACCAATTAACCACAGTATTGTATAGCAGGATCTGTGACGTTAGCATCCATAGAGATCTCCCATACTTCCAAAGAACATTGTGAATGCAACGGAAATCTTGAACATACTTTTTGTTCATCATGAATTTGAAATCACTGCAGTTATTAGACTCTCTCGTTATTTAATGTAATAATAAATACATTATTCCAGTTATTTATGGCTGGTAAACCACATAAGAATTTAGGATCTTAAAGCAATTTATAATTTCTTACAGTTCATGGGTTGGACTGGACTTAACTGAATTGCCCTGAGGTCCCTCTTAGGAGGTGCCAGTCAGAATCATTTGAAACTGCAGTATGTAAAGGCTCAGCTGGACTGGATATTCAATGTGGCTCACTAATTTCACTGGCAATTGATATTAGCAAGATGGTAATAGTAGCTCAGTTGGTGCTGAAAACCAGAGCCACCTACTCAGTATCTCTCTGTCCTATTGTGCCTGAATTCTATAAAGAATGTTGCAAGAGGTCCCTTGGTCCAAGAGTTCAAGGCAGAAGCTGCAAACCTTTTTATGACAGATCCTTAATATTTTCTCCATCTAAGAATCAACAGGGGAGGACTCTAATAAAGAGCAGGAATAGTGGGAAGTCTGATTCATTGGGGGCCATCTTTGAAGAACAGCCACTTAACAATTTTATTAATGCGATTTCAAATTTTTTTTAAAAAAACTTTATCATGATGTGATAGTTTCCTTTGCAATGCTACATTTTTTATAGTACACATTTGTAATCTTTATTCTGAGAAATGTCTCTAATCTTTACCCAACAACGAAAAGGATCTATGTTCTACCTCAAGAATTAGGGAACCCTGGTAAAACAGAAATATTTAATAGCACAATATTTAGTTTTTCTGAGATAAGTATTTGAAAAGCTCATACCAAAATTATTTCACTAATTTTTAATAAACTACAAAAATATTTATCAATATAAATTTATTGACCACTTAATTTTTGTAAGGCATTTAGAAAATGTTTATTACAATGCTGAATTGTTTCTTTTTGAAGATCCATACTCTCTGCATCAGTTCATGTGCTTTTTGTAATGTGACATGAAAGCTACATAACTTCAAAACTGCAGTCTCTATATTTCTTTGAATGCCAAGAGGGTCAGAACTATATGTTGTGTTTCATTACAATGATCACCTTCCCATTAAAATTGGATAATGCTTCTATTTTAGCATTATAATAAGACTATTATATTTACATATTATGTACAAGTTTACTCCTTCACAAAAGTTCTTCTGAAATGTTGAATAAAAATGCCCTTTTGTCTTGATATTTATTGCATCAGTAAGTATCTCAGAATAATTATGCATGGTTCAGGGAGATTTAATAATTTTAGTCTATTATATGGGTGGAATAAGATTTAATTTAATAAATGTTTAATGGAAACTAGACATTTCATTAAAATGAACCCAAATTAATGTTACTGAAAATAGTAGACTGCTTAAGTATAATTTAGCATTTGCAGATGTTTTAAGTTAGTATGAATTAGAATTTTTCTACCTTTATTTGTTTGCCAACTAATTCATTTTAGACTAGTTCCTTAGAGCTGTACTTCAATTCTCAAAGAAGCTCATACATCATATATTTTGACTTTTCTTGCCAAAATCCATTCTGGATCTGCCATTGAGTATAAATAATGTCTATTTTTTTACCCACACTCAGCAAGACATTTATGCTTTCTGCAGTGACTATCAATATTCTTTCTCTAACATATGCCTTCTGCTTCAGTATTTCTTTTAGTTTAACAAGTGACCAATAAAAAATAAATGCATATCCAGGTTACAAAATCTTTAGCTGAAATTAATTTTATAGAACTGTTTACAGTGGCTTGATATTCAGTCATAAATGTGTAATGTTATCAGCTTTCTCCCCAAAATTCAACATTATTATTTGTGTAAGAGAAATGCCACATATTCTTTTTATTGCTTAATGAGAAATCTTTAAATTTTACTTTTAACCTTTTTTAACAAATAAGAAATACTCTATTTCCATGTCTACTTTCTTTTTGTGGCTGCAGGTTATGTATTATCCTTAGCATGTTCAACTTATTTTATCTGTTATTCCTTAGACACAGTATGGAGGAGATAAATAATTACACTATGGTTTATCACTGTGACCAATAGATTATTATAAGACTATAATAAATAGCATAATTAATGGGGAGAAAAATCAGATAATGGAAACATCCCATTATGGCTTGTTAGGATATACTTTCCTGAATACAGTTTATGGTTATTTATCCCCTGGCACATTTTAACACCCCCAAACTCAAAGCTAAATGCAAAACATGTCATAAAGCTGGATACATTTCAGGAGGTATATACAATGTTAGAAAATAGTTTCTCAATGCTTAAATTGTTTTATTGAATAAATTTGGAACATATCTGTACTTAACAGCAATCATATTGCTTTGAAATGTGTTCTTAATATTATGCTTAATAAAAATTTACTACATTTAAGATAAAGTTTTCTTAATATTATAATTTCTTTTCATATAATAAATTAGCACCAATAACAAAATAATGCTATAAGCAGACATTTGGAAGCAACTCAAGTTTGTTGTTAAAATCATCCATCTCCTTTTTTCTAACTACAATCTCCTGAAACTCCTTTAACACTATCTTCATTTTCACTCCCCAATTGTTTCCTTCATTCCTTTGCCTCTTTCTGATGTCCCACTTTATCCTTCTAAGGATCATGCTACAGGATGAATTGATGGGACTTTCCAAAAGTCAAAAAGCATTGAAATACAGCTTCATTCTCCTTTCATTTTTCTCACTTAACCCACAGAAAAATACACACAAGACACACACAAAGATATGAAAACATCTGAATACATTCACACACAACCACATAATCTAGTGTAACTATCTCTGCTTAGTCTTTCTCTAATATTTTTTTAAGAATAGCACTGTAAGTTTCAAAAAATTCAAACACACACTTCTAACATATATGCATTATATAGCACGCACAATATAGCAGTCGATAGAAAGTTCTGTAGTACAGATAATACTGTTGCAACTGATGCAACTATCGAACTAAAGTGCAAAAAGATGAGTGAAATATTCAGGAAAGATATTTTCTCAAATTATTTTCTAATTATCTTTTTGAACATGTGCATTTTCATTTTAAATAATGAGAGCTTGAATTAGTCAAACACACCTGCCAATTAATGTTTATTTCATGCAATATATTTTTCCTGGCTCACCAAGATTGTTCAGGGTTTACAAAATTTTAAAGATAGCCAACCTAAAATGCAATTGTCTGGCATTTTGTCATTCTAGCAGAAACAAAAGTGTATGTTTTCTCAGTGCATTTCAGAAGATTAAGCTTACCAATTTAAGTAGATTCAGAGATGCTGTTTATAAAATTATATTCTCTTGAGAAAGAAAATAGGTAAATTATTCCATTCTGAGCTCTAAATTCAGAAAAAAAGCTTTATTGACAAGGTTTTAAACAAAATGGCCACATTTAAAGTATAAATATGCATGCTTACTAAAGAAAAGTAATTGGGAGAATTATAACAATAGTTTTTTGAAGACAAGAGCAATCAAAATCTATAAACTGCTTTTTTCTACTTTGGGTTTTTATTGTCATTCTTTTCATTAATCTACTCTGTAAATTAAATTAATTATAAGCAGAATACATATCCATATCAAAAGTCATCAAAAAATTTTCATGATTATGTGTCTCGTTACTTTGTTCAAAATTCTGAGTTGTATATGCCACTGGTAATATTTACATATTTTATTACAATTAAAATGTTTGCCTTATACCTGATTTTTTTCACCTTTATCAACAATATATCAAAATTTTTTAAAGTTAGTGTGACTTCAGACATCTCTTTAATAACCTAGTCAGTTTTAGTCCTTATATTGGCATGCTATGTTATTAAATTATTTGTGGTTTATCAGTTTCACCTGCTGTCTTCCATTTCTTGCACAGCTGGTATTACTGGCTGAGGACCAACATAGTTGATATCAGGTCATCTAATATAATTTCTACATACTCACATTTTTCCATTGACAGAATGATGATTTTTTTTCTAATTTTCTATGCCAGAACTAAAACATACACAACCTACTCCTGTGACAGCCCAGATCTTTGAAAATTTTTCATATTACTGTTTTGTTAAATTAATGAAAAATGTATTTACTCAGTTACAAAACTACCACTAATAAAAATTAGAACATACAAGTGCTTTACTGCATGAAAACCAAGTTTGAAAGCTAATCTTTGGGATTTACAGAATTTACTGTTCAACTTATCTATATCACATGCCGAAATTATTTCAGAATATGTACTATTTCATAATACATCTATTATTCGCACACTTAAACCGCCTTGATACTGGGTGTATATTCTGGGGCACCTCCCTTAAATTAACGTGGTTCATATGCTTATTTCCTATAATGTAATATAAAACAATACCATTCTATACCATTCATAGAAGGCTACCTCTATAACTTTTTATAAAATAGAATTTGGCTCAAAACATCTTGATCTCTAGGTTTATCTCCTTGGAAAAAAATAACTTCATTCTATTTTACTCACAAGGAAATAGCAGATTCACATTAAGATTTCTATACTTTAGAGTTATATTTCTGTATTTTAGAGTTATTTTCATTAGTAGGAACTGGGAATTTCTACATCCAGAAAATACCTATATATTAATACCTCTAGAGAATAAGTTAAATACATTTTGGTTTTTCTATTTATATGTAAGTCTGGCAATTTCTGGTTAAGAAATATGAAAATTGTAGCATATTTCTCGAAGTATAATTGAGCAAAAATAGAGCACAAATACGTGACACATAGCATAAATTATATAATTATAATAAATTTCAACACTGAACAGACATACCTTGGAGAGCATACAGACTTGGTTCCAGACCATCACAATAAAGTAAATATCGCAATAAAGTGAGTCACTTGAATTTTTTAGTTTCCCTGCATATGTAGAAGTCATGTTGATACAATACTGTAGTATATTAAATGTGCAAGAGTATTATTTCTAAAAAAAAAAATGTTGATTTTAAGTGCTTTATTGATAAAAAATGCTGAGCCTTCATAAACTTGTACTTTTTGCTAGTGGAGTGTCTTGCCTCCATATGAATGGCTGCTGATGGATCAGGGTGATAGTTGCTGAAGGTTGAGGTGACTGTGGCAATTTCTTAAAACAAGGAGGTTTGCTGCATTAATTGACTCTTTCACACACACACAAAATTATCTGTACCCTGCAATGATGTTCAATAGAATTTTACACACAGTAGAATGCTTTTTAAAATTGGGTTCAATCCTCTCAAACCATGCCACTGCATTATCAGCCAAGTTCATGTAATATTTTAAATCTTTTTTTTTTTTTTTTTTTTTTGGTCATTTCAAGTGTTTACAGCATCTTCACCAAGATTATACTCCATCTCCAGAAACCACTGTCTTTGCTCATTCATAAAAAGCAATTTCTCATCTTTTAATATTGTATCATGAGATTGTAGTAATTCAATACATTTCAGATTTCACTTCTAATTCTAGTTCTATTATTTCAACCCCATCTGCACTCATTTCCTTCAATTAAGGCTTAAACACTTATAAGTAACCCAGGAAGGTTAGAGTTAACTTCTTTCAAACCTTTGTTCATGTTTACATTTTTATCTTCTACCGTGAATTAAGAATGTTCTCAATGCCATCTCAGTGAATTTTCTTCCAGATTTTCAATTTATCTTGCCCAGATCAATCAGAGCATCACTATCTATGACTACCATAACCTTATGAAATGTATTTCTAAAATAATATTTAAAGGTCATTTTTGCTCCTCGATCCATAGGCTGCAGAAAAAAGTGTTAGCAGACAGAAAACAACATTAATCTCTTGTACATTTCCATTAGAATTCTTGGGTGACTAGCATTATAATAAGCAGTAGTTAAAAGGGATCTTTTCTTTCTGAGCAATAAATCTCAACAGTGGTCTTAAAATACTCAGTAAATCATGCTATAAACAGCTGTACTATGATCTAGGCTTTGTTTTTTTCACTTATAGAGCTCAGGGAGAATATATTTAGCATAATTCTTAAGGGCACAAAGGTTTTTTGGAATGATAAGCCTTGGCTTGATCTTAAATTCACTGGCTGCCTTAGCCCCAATCAGTCTGTTCTTCCATGCTTTGAAGCTAGTTATTGACTTCTCTTCTCTAGCTATTAAAGTCCTAGGTGACTTTTTTTTTTCCATTTGAAGGCTGTTAAGTCTGCAGTGAAAAATCTGTGGTTGAACGTAGCACCTGCATCAGTGATCTTAGCTACATCCTCTGAGTAACTTCTGCAGCTTTTCATTATATTAGATGCTTTGCCTTGCACCTTTATGTTATGGAGATAACTTCTTTCCTTAAACCTCACGAACCAACTTCTGCTAGCTTTCAGTTCTTCTTTAGTTTTCTCCCCTCTCTCAGCCTTCATAGAATTTCATACAGTTAGAGCCTTTCTCTAGATTAGGTTTTGACTTAAGGGAATGTTGTGGCTTGTTTCCTCTTCTATTCAAATCACTACTTTTTTTTTCATGTCAAAAATAAGGCTGTTTTATTTTCTTATCCCTGTGTTCACTGGAGTAGTCCCTACACTTTTCTTTAAGAATTTGTTTGTATTCATGACTTGGCTAACTTTTTTGGCACAAGAGGCATAGCTTTCAGCCTATCTCAGATTTTGTCATGCATTCCTAACTAAGCATAATCATTTCGGGCTTTTTGATTAAAATGAGAGATATGCAACTATTCCTTTCACTTAAACATTTTAGAGTCTTTGTAGGGTTGTTAATTGTTCTGTTTTCAATATTTTTTCTCGGGAAATAGGGAGGCCAGAAAGTAGGAGAGAAACAGTGGAATGACCAGCTGGGTCAGTGGAGCAGTCGGAACACAGACAGACAACATTGATCAATTAAGCTTTCTGTCCCATACGGGCAAAATGACACCCACAGACTTGCTCAACATGAGTTGCCACAAAAATTCAATTTGAAAAAGTGCAATATTTGTGAAGCTATAAAGCCAATTTCAGTAAAACAAGGCATGCCTATTGTGTGTGTTGGGGTGGTAGTAGTAACATTAGCAAGAGCAGTAGCTTTAATAGTAGAGAATAAGTCCAACATAGTACCATCAGTATTGTTAATACTTATCAATGTATGCTTAGATATGAGGATAATTTTAAATTTTTATTTTTCATACTTTTCTATTTTAAAATTTATTACAAAAGAATTACTGTTTCTCTTCAGAGTAAAAACAAAAGCCCCAAAATTAAATGCAATTTAAATAATGACTTCTGAGATAAATTTATTCTTACATGTAATCTCTGTGTGTAATTGTTTTACTTAACATCTTTGGTGATTTTTTTTGTAAATTACTAAACTTTTTATATACATTAGTTCATTTACTTGTACAACATAACAAGTTGATGAACAGTATAGTTCAGCTGCTATTCACTGCATTAGCACAAAGAAACTGAGCCACAGAGTTCAATGACCTATATCAGAGCTGTAAATTAATCCAGGACTACAGAGGTCCAACTACTGCAAGATCTACTATGCCACTTCAGGACTCACAGGATTCATATTCGTTACATTTTATCTGAAGTAAATAAAACAGTTCTATTCAGTATGGTTTTTTAATTTATCATAAGTAAATTATAGAAAAATATAGAAAGTTTCTCAGTATCCATTTTACCCACTCATAAATTCAGTAGTTCTTATTTACATCTCATTACCAGGTGCTTTACTCAGGGATAATGATTCAAAGATCCTTTATACCCTGGGCCTGGCATCAAGTTCAAAGTACCAGAAGAACAAAATTCATTTGTTATAGATATGATATTTAAACTAAATTTATAAGATTAATAATTGTTGAAAAGTAGGTTCATTTGCCTCTATACCAAATATCCACTGTCTGATATATGACTTGGAACACTCCAACCAAAATTATATGCTACTCTAATCTAGTTTTTTATTTCATTCTCTCGCAACACGCAACCATTAGATAAGATGATTAGTATTTTACACAATTTTACTATAGCTTTATTTATATTCTTTATTTAATTCCCTTGCACATTATTATTCTGTTTAAAACCTTCCTTCAGGATCATATTCCTTCATTTCAAAATGTATCTTTAAAAGTTCCTTTAGGCCATTTTTGGATAGGTAATGCTTGCACATTTTGTTAATCTGCATACCTTTCACTTCATTCCTGAAAAATGATTTTGCTGCAAATACTGTTTGGTGAACTTGTTAGACTGTTTTCTGGCTTCCATTTTTGCTGCTGAGTTGTTTGCTGATATTTGTGTGTGACAGGTCCTTAATTTCTGGCTGCTTTAAGATTGTGCACACGTACAAGTTTCAGTACAAGATGTCTAGCTGTGGATTTCTTTTTTCAATCATACCTAGATAGTGTACCTGTAGCTTCATGTGTTTTATCAGTTTTGAAAAATTCTAAGCCATTATGTCTTTGAGCTTCCTGTTAAGTCTATGCTAGAGTTTCTCAAGTCCTCTTCCATATCTGTTCCTTTTTGCTAGTATGTATCTTCTTCCTTGATCTGTGTTGTGTCAATTATTTCTTCAACTCCTTTATTGGTTCATAAATTCTCATGTCAGACCTGTCTTCATTCGGAGTGGTATAACAAGTTTCAGAGACTTGGGTGGCTTATAAACAACAGAAATTTATTTCTCACAATTCCGAAGGCTAGGAAGTCCGAAGTAAAGGCACCAGCAGATTCCGTGCCTGGTGAGGGTCAACTTCCTGGTTTTGCAGAAAGGGGAATTTATTCTTGCTGTATCCTCATACGGTGAAAAAACTGAGCAAGGCAACTGTCTGGAGCCTCTTTTATAAGGACAGTAAGACTATTTTAATGGTAATTGAAGCAATGATCTAGTAACCATCAATGGCTCCTAATAGCATCACCTTGGTGATTAGGTTTCAACATTTGAATTTGGGGCAGGAGGAGGGACACAAACATTGAGAGCATAACAAAAGTGATTTTATGCAGAATCTAGTTACGGTAACATTCAGTGTGTAGTGGCGAGTAAAAGTAGTTGTCTGACCCATTGATAGTTTATATCTCTTGAGATATGTATATTTATTATATTAATGTTATTTTTGATATCAGTATATATTGTAAACCTTTTTTTCTGAAATTGTCTAATATTTTAAAACCTTTTTCTCTATAATTCTCTGCTATTTATCACACTCATATGAAAATTCTTTACATCTACTTGCTAAAATATGTAGCTAATGATTTTTGTTCTAAATTAAATACATTTTTAAAACATTACATATCAGACTAATTGTACAAGCTATTAAAAATTTGACAAGTTTATATTTTAGCTGTAATATAATAGGCTAGGGCATTCTGGAGAACAAATTAAGATCTTAGAAAAAGAAATGAGATTATGTAGGATACATATTGACGTGAGAAAATGGTTCTTAAATATCAGTCATGCATGTTTATTTACACTGATCTTGTTTTGTTTTGCTTAAGTTAGAATGAGTATTTTGTGGATCATGTACTTTCTAAACATTTGCTCAAGTTAAAATGTGTCTGTTTTATGTATTGTTTACTTCCTACCTTTTATATTTAAAAGATTAATGTGTGTATATGTGCCTGTGAGTAGCAAAAGTTTGATTTATATTTGTGTTCTCTAATTCCCTTTTGGTAATTGAATTTATCCAGAAAATTTTTGACTCTGATAATCACTGGTGTAAAGAAAAAAAGCAAAAACCTGCCCAACCCCCACCATGAGTTTAAATCTTTCTTCTCCTATTCATCAGTTTTATTTCTTTTTTGTTTTGTTTTGTTTTTCAAGACAAGGTGTCTCTCTGTTGCCCAGGCTGGAGTGCAGTGGCATGATCACAGCTTACTGCAGCCTTAGTCTCCTGGGCTCGAGAAATCCTTCCACCTCAGTGTCCTGAATATCAGTGGAGACTCCACGTGCACAAAACACCATGCTTGTGTAATTCTTTTTAACATGTTGTAGAGACAAAGTTTCACTGTGTTGCCTGGGCTGCTCTCAAACTCCTGGGCTTACCCAAGTCTCTTACCTTTGTCTCCCAAAGTGCTGTGATTACAGTGTGAGCCCATCATCCCCTGCCAGGTTTGTTTCTTGAACAAAATACTTTTTTTCCTTCATGTAGAGACACAAAATGTTACTGCTATCCTCAGGATTTTCAGCTGGGCTTGAAAACTAAATTGACGTATAACAGATCAAAATGAGAAAAACATGCACACTTATTTAATTTGTGTGTGTGTGGCAAAGTCACCTTCATTAGAAAATAAAGACCCAAAGATGCAGTTAATGTTGAATCATTTTATACAGAATTGGGGAAAAAATACTACATTGCAAAAAGAATTAAATTATATGGGGAAGCTAAAAGAAGAAAATAGTTATTTTACTAGAGTCTGGAAAGAATCCTCTTTATCTCATCTTCCCAGTATTGATAAGAATGCTACTTGAAACCTTTTATAGGGAGGACAGCTTTCATGTGAAATTTTCTCTCCTGCTTTTAAGAAACAGAGTGACACTCAGAGTGATGTTGGCACTTGATAAACAGCAGGTACATTAACACAAAATGCTCAATATGCCACAGAAGCATATTTTATGGTGGAATATTCTTAACTCTTTCATCAGTTTCTTAAAAGGAAAAACAGAATACCACCCCTTGTATGAGAATTTAAAATCAACAAAAAAGTCCACTTAGTGATTGTTTGGAGCTAATGTAAATTATGTTATACTCTTCTTATTTTGCAATTTTAAGATTATTTATATTTTTTCCAAATAACTTTGGATTATTTATGTAAATTATCAGTGTTTTGATTGGCCTAGTTAAATTTCAGCATTAAAAAATTATTTTTGGCCAAGCACGGTGACTCATGCCTGCTGCCACTATTCAATTACCTTTCACCAGGTCCCTCTCACACTTGGAAATTCAAGATGAGACATGGGTATGGACACAGCCACACTGTATCTATGACCCAATAGGATTTATCTCAGATGTGCAAGAATGGTTTAACATCTAAAATGTAATTAATGTAATTTATCACATCAACAGGATAAAGATGAAAAACAACATAACCATATCCATAAATACAGAAAAAAATTGCCAAATCCAACACTATTAATGGCAAAAATGCTCAGTTACATAGGAATAGAGGACAGCTTCCCCAACTTGATAAAGAATAGCTACAAAACATTTATCCACAAACTCATGCTTAATCATCAGAAACCAGAAACTTTACAGTTAAGATTAGAAATAAAGCAATGATGCCCATTCCCACCACTTGTTTTCAGTATTATTCTTGAAGTTCTAGCTAAAGCAACAAAACAAGAAAATAAAAGGTGTGCTGATTGGGAAGTAAAAGAATATAAAACAGACGACAAACATGTTTGTATAGACAAACTATATAGATAAAAAATGTGGAAGAATCAACAAAAAGCTTCTGGGGAATGGCTTGAACCGGGGAGGCAGAGGTTGCAGTAAGCCAAGATCATGCCATTGCACTTTAGCCTGGGCAACAAGAGTGAAACTTTCTCAAAAGAAAAAAAAAAGTTATTTTGTACATATTGTCAACCTTATTCTAAGGTTTATATGAAAAGGCAAAGGACCTAGCAGAGCCAACACAATTTAAAAAAAAAGAAAACCCTTAGGTGACTGATACTATCCAAATTAAAAACTAACTATAATGTGACAGTAATCAAGATGATACGGTATTGGTAAAAAGGACAAATAAATAGATCCATGGGAAAAGAGAGAGCCCAGAAATACAGTGATATAAATAAATATGGCAATCTAATGTTTTACAAAGGAGCACAAAGACTACACAATGGAGAAAAGACAATCTTTTAAACAAATGTTGCTAGAGTAACTGGGCATCACTATGAGAAAACTAAGTCTATACAGGGACTGTACAGTATTCAAAAAGTTAACTAAAAATAGATCACAATATAAATGTAAAATGCAAAACTAAAACTCTTAGATTATACGAGAAAATCTGTATGGCCTTGGATTTGGCAGTGACTTTTTAGATACAACACCAAAAGCACAATTTATCGAAGAAAGAATTGATTAATTTTAAAAATTATATTTAAGTTTTGCTCTGCAAAAGAGACTGTCAAGAGACTGAGAAGACAAGCCACAGAGTGGAAGAAAATAGTTACAAAAAAATCAAAAAAGGATTATCTTAAATATATAAAGAACTTGTAAAACCTGAGAAGAAAAGCAAAACAACATGATAAAAACAGGACAAAGACCTTAACAGATACCTTATCAAAGAAGATAGACAGGAGGCAAATTAGCACATAAAAAGAACTTCCATTATTATATGTCATCAGGGAAATTCAGTGAACAACAATATGATACTGCTATATACCTACTTATGATTGAAATACAGAAGACTGGCAATACAAATGCTGATGAGAATGTTGAAAAACAAGAACTCTCATTTATAGCTTGTGGGAAAGTAAAATGATATAGCTACTTTGGAAAACATTTTGGTGATAACTTAAAAACTAAATATACTCCTGTTATATGACCCAATGATTACACTCTGGGTATTTACTCAAACTTAAAAATTTATTTTCTTGCAACAACTTTCACATGAATATTTATAGCAGCTTTAGTCCTAATTGCAAAATCTTGGAAGCAACTACAGAATCATTCAGTAAGTGAAAGGGTACATAAAAGTATTATTCCAGACAATAGAATACTATGAAGCATTAAATGAAAAAGTTATTAAGTCATGAAAAGACATAAAGGAAACTTACATATTGCAAAGTGAAAGAAGCCAATCACAAAAGGCTTCCAGCTGTATGATTCTAATCGTATGATATCCTGGAAGTCAAACTATGGAAACAGTAAAATGTTGAATGGTTGCAAGGGGTTAGAGGGTATGGGAAAGATGAATAGGTAGAGCACAAAGGATTCTTAAGGCCTTAAAAATACTCTGTATAATACTACGAGGGTGGATTCATGCTGTTTTAAATCTGTCTAAAATAGAATATATAACACCAAGAGTGAACTCTAAACTGTGGATTTCGGGTGATAATGATGTGCCAATGTTGGTTCATCAATTGTAGTAGTAAATGTACCACTTTGGCGGGAATGTTGATTCTTTGGGAGGCTATGCCCATGTGCAGTGGGTATAGGAGGTATCTCTGTACCTTTGTCTCAATATTGCTGCTAACCTAAAACTGCTCTTTTCCTAAAAGCTACCTTAATTATAGTATGGAAAATATTTTAAAATTATGACCTTAGTTATCATTATATAAAACAATAAAACTGCCTAACATAAAAGTATCTGCCACAAAACAACCATCTATTCATTTTCTTCAATCAAAGAATGTCTTTAGAATTTCAGGAGTGATATACACAAATCTAAGTGGTCCAATGAAATTCTAAAAGATTTCAAAAATAGAAGTATTAGACCAATTTGCCATCTCGCTTAATTATAAGCAAAAGTTTAAAATAATTTCATTCTAAGATACCCTATTCTGTTTTGTTTCTCTGAGCATTGACATATTCATTTGTCAAAGAAAACAAGTTAAAGTTGATGTAAGAGATCATAGATTTTTACAAATGAAACTTTCTGTAAGTAAAAATGGAGACATGGTATTAAGACAGTATACATACTAAATACTGCTTAGCTATTTTTATTGTAATCAACTGTTTAAAATTACAAAGATGATAAAGTAGCAGTTTCTGTAATAATGTGTCATATTTTTTCCAGGAACACTCTTTGGAACAAAATATAGATAATTACTAAATTTTTATACCCCAAACGTTAATAAAAATTTATTTTTTTGTTATATTAAGAGATTCAGGATTATTTTAAAAGTTTATCAGAAACACACCTGTAGTCCCAGCTACTCAGGAGGCTGAGGCAGGAGAATTGCCTGAACCCAGGAGGTGGAGGTTGCGGTGAGCCGAGATCACGCCATTGCACTCCAGCCTGGGTAACAAGAAAGAAACTCCGTCTCAAAAAAAAAAAAAAAAAAAAAAAAAAAAAAAAAAGGCACATGATATACATTAGGTATCTTGAACTTATTTATCCTAACTGAAATTGTGCATTCTTTCACCAGCACCTTTCCAGTGCCCCAATCTCCAGCCTCTAGTAATCACCTTTCTGCTCTGCTTCTATGCGATGAACTTTTTTAGATCTCACACATAAGGGAGATCATGCAGTACTTGCCTTCCTGTGTCTTTCTTCTGGAATCTAGCTGAGAGAATAGTCACAATGGGGTCTTTGGATGGAACACTGCTTTCAAGAGTTTGCTTTCCTCACTTGCCCCTGTCTGAGGATGCTAATCACCATACTGTCCTCTTGGATATACATGTAAGCATCCTAATTAGTTTCATTGACATCTTTCTCTAATGCTAAGCTAGGGTAGAAAAACAAATCTGACTATTCTCAGCTTTCTTTATTTTTATGGTGCCACCATACTCTCAGGATGGTCCTATAAAGCATGGTTCTATAAACTTGTTACATTATAATCTATACTTAACTCTCCAGCTTTGCCTATGGATGCTTTCTGCTTTATATTTGTTCTAAAAGTATAATTACTTTCATTTCTCCTAAACATTCCACCTTCCCACTTGCTGTTCTTGCTCTCTATGCCAACAATATTTGCTCTCCTGAATCTCATTTTCTTCTGGATAATTTCTACTCTTTAATCATCAGGTTTATAGTCCTGTCTACCAAAAGGTTTTCTCTGACTTTCTAAAATATATCTTTTATTTCCTCTATAAAAATTAACTATGTCTCTTTCTCACACTGGAAGATGTGCTTTATAAAGGCAAGATTCAAAACAATTGTGCTGTCTGCTCTCTGTAGCTAATGCAAAACTAAGCCAAAAATGTGCTTCATGAATGAGAAATCAAAAGAACACATGAATTACCTATGACTGAAACAGAAACTCCAGGTTGATAAAAGGAAACTTTAAACATACAGTAGAATATTACAATTTGAACTTTTATTACTTTTAGCATTTAGTTCTAGCCAAGAATGCTTAGCATTTGAAATAATGACAATGCTAAGAGTTCTTGGCTAGAAATTAACTTTGTGCTAGTTATTAAAAGCGAACTTGCTAACAAGCTTATGCATATAAAATAAGAAGATGGTTAAGTAAGAAAAAGATAATTTCCAAATACTTATATTTACATTAGCTGCACAGTTGATTTTTAGAAAACAAGCCAATTAGTTTTATGGTTTGATTTGTGCTGAGAAAACTAATTCCTCTTCCTTGACATTTATGTGAAAAAGTAGTAATGCATTGTTCAATGCTCAAATTATATCTCATGGCTAAACATTTATATATAGAAAACTATATATTTTATATAATACACATAAATTTTATATATTCTGTTATATAATGAATAGTATTTTATACTTTACTATTGTCATGTACTGTTGTTTCTCTCATAAATTTTGAGGAGTTAGGCTTCTTTTATTCCTTTGGGGACCTGGAATATTGAGATAGTAAGCAATGACTTTGGGAAGGGGCAGAGGATGGTACAAATTCCCCTGATACTCTGTTCCATGGCTGTAAATATCTGGCGTTAGAAATGTCACTGCTGAGTAGCTATTTTTGGGGGTTAGGAAACCATCTCATTAATGCAAAAATGTTATGAAATACAGGGACTTGTCTTCATGTGTGTTAGGGATTTACAGATCTGTATTTATAACCTGCATTTGATTCTTACCAGCAAATTATTTCTGTTAAAGCCAGTTTCTGAATCTTGAAGATATTTGTAAGAATACGTATCTTAGAATTGACCATGAATACAGTAAATCATATATGTAAAATACCTGGAACATAGTCGACAGTCTGTAAATAGTAGTTACTTTTACACAGTGCTACCTCAGTTTTTGTTTTACGTTAGAACTCACACCAGGATATGTACTTGGGATATTTTGAAAAGATGACAAATCATGTTATAGATGGAGCATCTGAGACCTGTCCGGTTTGGATAATACTCATGAAATGAATAAGTGAATCAGTTTAGGGACACCGTGGTAAAAAGTGCTGCACAGTTAGCAGTCAGTATAATGGTCCTGGTACTGGGAAATGTGGGATTACAGGATGAAAAATGCCAAATGGAAAATGTTTGTTAGTTTTCTTTTGCCACTGTAACTAATTTAGTGACTTAAAGCCAGTAAATTTAGCATCTGATGGTTCTGTAGGTTGGAAATCTAACACAGTTTCACTGAACTAAGAGCATGGTGTCCGTAAGTCTGTGTTCATCTCTGTAGGCTCTAGGGAAGAATCTGGTTTGAATTTTGTGATTTTGTTTTGTTTTTTTGCCTTTTCCCACTTCTAGTGACCATTCCTCTATGTTCAACCCTGCCAGGACCAAGCTGAGTCTTTCTCACACTACTTGTATTCTGGTTTTCGCATCTCTCCGCATCTCTCTCTAACCACAGCCAAGAAATGTTCTTTGCTTTTTAGGATCTGTGTGATTAAATTAGGCCCATCTGGACATTCCAGGAAAACTGCACATCAGTGTCCCTAACCTTAATTACATCTGGAAATCTTTTTTTTTTTTAAATTTTCCATATATTTACAGGTTCTATGGATTAGATAGACATTTTGGGGGTGGGGGGGGAGTGGTGTATTATTTTTCCTAACTCTTGCAAAGATATTTGGAAATGATAAGAACAGAAAGGCAGTATCACAATTTTGCCAGGATCCAAATAAAGTTTTGATTAACAGCAGGTGAAGTTAATTGATTCAATTTGGTTTAGCAGGAGCTTGATTAATCACTTAACTGATTGACTTAAAACTGAAGAAAGAAAACAATTATTTTACAATTAAGAATTTTAAATTTATACAGACTATCCTGTATCCAATTATTAATTAATATGATCTTAGGTTTTAAATGTTATTTAGAAATATTTTCTTCTAATATTTATTTCTATTTAGACATTTTACTACCAAGATGTGTTTTAAATCAGGAAAACATGAACACAGATTTTATAACTCCATAAAGTAAGGATAACACTACATTGGGGAAAAATATTAACATACTGTTAATATATTGCTAAAATTGAATAGAATTATAGATGGAATAAGGTAGATGAAAAAAGCAAGATATTTTCCAGGAATAACTATTTAACTAATTGTATTCTCTGCTCTTTCCTATCTTTTTTCCTTATTAGTTGATTTCCTGCTGTTGCAATTGGCTCTCATCCCGCTTTGTCATATTTGCCTCATAAGGGAGGGTAGTGATTAACAGCTAGTGTGCTCCAACAGATGTACCATATATCTCACTTAATTCTTAAAGTAGCCTGGTATAGCAAATGATTGTAGTCTTATGATTATAGTCTTAAATAATGATGAAGAAACAAGAATAGAGATTTGCCCAATATTACAAAACATATGTTGTGTATCTGCATCCACCTTTTGTTTCTAAGGTTCCAGAACCTCAGATTTCACAATAAGTCATGCAACTAATCATTTTACAACAACACAGATTTTCATATCTATAATTCCAAATCAAGTCTTCAGGAACATTTGTTAATTTTTAAGTGAGTATTTAATTATAGATAGTTTAAAATTAAAGTTTTGAGATCCTGTATTAAGCTTAGCGTTTTGAGATTTTTGTTTCCAGGTTTCATCTACTGATTATTAATTTATGACAAGTTATCTAATTTTTTGATGACCATATATAAAAAATGCATATTCAGTAAGTTAAAAATGATATAATGGGCAAATTGAAACTTGACAATGTTAAATTGAATAGATAGCTCAGAAGAAAGTCTAATAATTATAAAACAGAAAAGTCACCACAAAACAATGGGGAAATTTAAGAATAATATCAACGTTGATAAATTGTAAATGTCTTGTTAAGTTTTTCTTTTACATATTTGTGTACATGTATCTTACAGTAATTATTTCCAGATGTACCATAATCAAATGCAAAATATAAAAAGTTATAAATGGAAGAAAATATAAGTACCCATTGAATTTTAGGATTCTGGAAGAAATTTTTTTTAAATCAAACTTCTGTCAGTCACAACAAAACAATTGATAGTTTCAATTTCAATTAATCCAAATAAAATTCTAGTTCTTATAAATTGTAAAACAGAGTTGCTGTTTAGTAAACTTAAAAATAACACACAAATGTATACTTAATATGCAACCAACATTACATTGCTTATAAATGGGTGCTTAGAAAGCAGATGTCAGTGGGAATGGTGGAGAAAAGACTTCCAAAAGTTCACTGTTTCAATAAAAATGATTAGAATATTGGCAAAAAATAGTCAAAGTAATAATTTTCAGAACTCTGAATATTAATCAAAGGCTTAAAAAAATGGGAAGAGTGTTTAAGAGAAATGGCTGAATGTCAAAGAAAAAGTAATGTGATTTAAGTAGCCTTATTTCCATCCTTCTTTACCAAGCTTGAATGTAACCTTGAAAACCAACAGACAAATCAGTCACCGTGAAAGCCTTTTAACCACTGGAGTGTGCAGAATGGGTTTGTAACTTGCCAAAGACCCATTCATTCTGAGAACTGTCATTCACTGCCCTGTTTGGTAGTTTTCTGGAAACCTGCACCTATATACTTGTCTTTATTTGCTTTATCCCAGGATGTTGTATAATAATCAGAGGCAAAGTCATCACATATGCGTAGCCAGTGATAGCCGTTGGAACAAATGGATCAACAAAACACTTAAAAGCAAAAGCTAGGTTTTTGAGATTTCCAGCATCTCACTCTCTGACCACCATTTCCACCATTTCCATGTTACTTCTCTGGAATTTAAAATTCATACATTCTTTGACCCACACCTTCTAGAGATTACTTTTTAAAAAGCTTCTCATCCTCAGGTCATTTCTTACTGCTTTTTTTTTTAATTGCATTTTAGGTTTTGGGGTACATGTGAAGAACATGTAAGATTGTTGCATAGGTACACACATGACAGTGTGATTTGCTGCCTTCCTCCCCTTCACCTATATCTGGCATTTCTCCCCATGCTATCTCTCCCCACCCCCATCCCTCCCACATTTCCCCCCAACAGACCCCAGTGTGTAGTGCTCCTCTTCCTGTGTCAATGCCCGCCTATGGTGAGAACATGCGGTGTTTGATTTTCTGCCGTGTGTCAGTTTGCTGAGAATGATGGTTTCCAGGTTCATCCATGTCCCTACAAAGGACACAAACTCATCGTTTTTGATGGCTGCATAATATTCCATGGTGTATATGTACCACATTTTCCCTGTCCAGTCTATGATCGATGGGCATTTGGGTTGGTTCCAGGTGTTTGCTATTGTAAACAGTGCTGCAATGAACATTCATGTGCATGTGTCCTTATAGTAGAATGATTTATAATCCTTTGGATATATACCCAGTAATGGGATTGCTGGGTCAAAAGGAATTTCTATTTTTAGGTCCTTAAGGAATCGCCACACTGTCTTCCACAATGGTTGAACTAATTTACACTCCCACAAACAGTGTAAAAGTGTTCCTATTTCTCCATATCCTCTCCAGCATCTGTTGTCTCCAGATTTTTTCTTACCGCTTTATCTATGTTGTTTTCTGTGGTATGTCATTATAATAAAACAGTCTGAACTCCTTTGTCTCATTCTTCCTTAGACACACTCTCTTGAAAAAAAAAAGTGTAGACTTTGTTAAATATGACTGTCAGTCATCTTTATACCAGTTGAATGTGACTGGATAAAAAACACCCAGTCCAGCTAATTACCTCCCATTTAATTTATGCCTCCTTATAGGAAGTAGACACTTTATGTTGACCAAAAATCAAAACCATAATTAGTTCTCTAGTTCATTTGCCCCACTTTTCAGTTCCATTTCATGTATTTTCCTTCCCCATCCAATGACTCGTACCATTTTTTCAATCTCAGATGATAATTCTCTCTCGTGAAGTAATCAGGGGAAAATTTTAATTAGCAATTATGAACATGTTTCTTTGTTATTTGACTTTCTTCCTCTTAAAAAAATGACTTGTGTCTGGTAGTCATTCGTGTTATTTTCCAAGGACTCATGTTATTTCTCTTCCTGGGTACATGGTAGCATCACATTCTCCTTTAGAGCTGGGTGAGTTTACGGACTAAGCTCTGGCCAATGAGCTGAGAATGAAAATGATATGTGTCACTTCTACACAGTGACATTGGAGATACTTAGGTATCTCCTTCCTTGTTATTTGGAGAGAGGTAAAATTTTCTACAATGGCTGCTCTGTGATCCTAGATCATAGCGTTAGGACCATCACAATCCAACTAGTGGTGAGCATGTAACATATTGAAGAAATTAACATTTTTCATTTTAAGCAACTGAAACTGGGGGGTTACTGGAAGCATAATCTATGCTGAACTGATAAGTCTTTCCTAACATGACACATGATGTGTTCCAGATCCTATTTAATTAAACTCAAGAATATTGGTTCCAACACTGTTCCTCTTGATGTCCTGCATATCTCTTACTTTTTTTTTTTTAACCAATAGATTATTCTCATAAAGCCTGTAGTCTATATGACAAAAATATATTTTGCTATTGTCCTGATTCTTTTCTTTTTTTTTTTCATTGTCTTACATTGGTAGAAATTAGAGGGATACAAGTACAATTTTGTTGCTTGAATATTTTGAGTAGTGGTAAAGTCTTGTCTTTCAGTGTGTCTATCATCTGAATAATGGACTTTATGCCCATTAAGTAATTTTTCATCACTGATCCTTTTTCACCTTCCCACCCTCTGAGTTTCTAGCATCTATCCTTCCATACTCAGTGGTGTGTGTATACATTTGTTGGCTCCCATTTGTAAATGAGAACATGTGATATTGGACTTTGAGTTGTTTCACTTAAGATAATGGCCTCCAGTTCCATCCATGCTGTTACAAAAGGCATAGTTTCATTCTTTTTTAATGATTGAATAGTGTTCCATATGTATCCACATTTTGTTTATCCAGCCATCTGTTGATGGACACTAAGTTGATGCCATCACTTTGCTTTTATGAATAGTGTTGTCATAAACATAAAATGCAGGAGTTTTGTTGTTGTTTGAGACACGGTCTCACTCCGTTACCTAGACTGGAATGCAGTAATGCAATCTCTGCTCACTGCAACCTCCACCTCCCAGGTTCAAGTAATTTTCCTGTCTCAGCTCCCCAAGTGGCTGGGGTTACAGGTGTACACCACCATGCCTGGCGAATTGTGTGTGTGTGTGTTTAGTAGAGACAGTGTTTCACCATGTTGATCAGGCTTTTCTTGATCTCCTGACCTTGAGTGATTTTCCATCCTCAGTTTCCAAAAGTGTTGGGATTACAGGGGTGAGCCATCATACTCAGCCAGAGTACAGGATACCTTTTAATTAAATGATTTATTTTGCTTTTGCTATATCCAGTAGTGGGATTGCAGAGTTGAATGGTAGTTCTATGTTCAGTTCTTTGAGAAATCTCCATACTGTTCACAGAGGTTTATATTAGTCCATTTTCATGCTACTGTAAAGAACAGCTCAACACTGAGTAATTTATAAGAGGAAAGAGATTTAATTGACTCAGTTCAGCATGGCTGGGGAAGCCTCAAGAGACTTAATATAATGATGGAAGGCAAAGGGAAACCAAGGCACCTTCTTCACAAGGGTGGCAGGAAGGATACATGCAGAGCGAAGGAGGATGAGCCCCTTATAAAACCATCAGATCTTGTAAGGACTCACTCATTATCATAAGAACATCATGGAAGACTACACCAACAAACATGAAAAAATGCTCATCACTGGTCATATGCACACGTACGTTCACTGCAGCACTGCTTACAATAGCAAAGACCTGGAACCAACCCAAATGCCCATTGATGATAGACTGGACAAGGAAAATGTGGCACATATACACAATGGAATACTATGCAGCTGTAAAAAAAGGATGAGTTCATGTCCTTCGTAGGCACATGGATGAATCTGGAAACTATCATTCTCAGCAAACTGACACAAAAACAGAAAATCAAACACTGCATGTTCTCACTCATGGGGGAGTATTGAACAATGAGAACACACAGACACAGGGAGGGGAGCATCACACACTGGGATCTGTTGGGGCAGACTAGGGGAGGGGGACAGCAGCAGATAGGGAGGTTGGGGAGGGATAACATGGGAAGAAATGCCAGATATAGGTGACAGTGGGGAATGGAGGCAGCAAACCATATTGCTACTTACGTACCTATGCAACAATCTTGAATGTTCTGCACATGTACCCCAGAACCTAAAGTACAATAAAATACATATTTAAAAAAATTTTTTTGTATTACTAGAGAAGGAGTTTCTCCATGTCGGTCAGGCTGGTCTCAAACTCCTGACCTCAGGTGATCTGCCTGCGTTGGCCTCCCAAAGTGCTGCGATTATAAGTATGAGACACTACACCCAGCCAGCAATCATATTCCTGAAGCATTCACAGTCAGGGGAAGTACGTTGAGAAAACTATTAGCAAATGTCTCTCCGCCCCCCCCCCCCCGCCCCCCAGCAAAATTGTGCATTAAGAATGCTAAGGCATGTGGGAGACTTGGGGAGGGGAGAATAAACTAAGGCACTTGTAGAAGCAGCCAACCCTAGGATTAGAAGATGGAGTGGGGGGTTTTGCATTCAAAATTTTAAAACAATCATAAAATTCACCAAATCTAGCAGTTGTAAACATGATTGATAAAATACTCCTTTCTGGAGAGGACTATGCATTCACCCACTGGCACTACACTAAATACTTCTGGGCTGCAGATCTTATCCTAGGAAAAGGGGAACAAATTGAAATGCAAAAGATTATTCAAAACCATCTGATTAAATATGTTACTTGTAAAATTGAGTTGAATTAACACAGAGAAGATAAAAACATTACATTTGAACATTTTAAAAACTGTAGTTTTTATACTTAAACATATACAGACATCTTCAAGTAAAATTGTTCACAACTTTAATACTTCTCACAGTAAATAATCCAATTCACTTATATATTTGAAAAATGATAGTCATTACCACCAAGTATTTAAGTAGGAGAATATTTGAAATAATCTAAATTTTAATCAGTAGATATTCATAAATCATTACACACCTGTAATATTGAATACTATGTTGAATCATAAATGAACAAGGTATAAAACAACTAATATAAAGTAAACTCAAAGATAGGTGTTGCAAAATGCAAAAATGTTTTATAACTTAAGCATTTCTATACCTTTCTATATATAAATAAAAAACATTTGATATTCACACACACACACACACACATACACACACACACACAAATACGTACCTACCAAGAAAATGTTAAGAATCATATCAAAATGTTACTGACTGTTAATTAGAGGAAGTAATGTGCTTTGTGAGATTCAGGTGAAATGAAAGTTCAAGTCTATTGACTATATGCCCATATGATTTTAATATTTTACATGAGAATATTTTTCATGCATTATTGGCATAAAGAAAAAGTTTCCTCTTTCTATAGTATTCATTAAGTATCCCTTTTGTGAGACTTAATGTTTTAGAAAACAGTGTAGAACAAAATATATAGGGTTGCGTTAAATAGCATTAACTATGATCATCGAAGTAGTTGGTTGCCTGGAATTCAGCAGCCTCACATAAGAAATAAACAGTGGCTCTCTTGATAATCTGTAATTGCTTGCAATCTGTGATCCATTGTGGTGTAATTTCTATCCATTTCTTCCATGTACTAGAAATTAAGTGCTCTTTTTAAACATTATCAAACTACTTGAGTGAAATCAAAACTACTAGTAAGATATTGAAAATGTAATTATTTGCAAGTTCCTGATGAATTCTAAAACTTCTAAGGAATTTCCTTCTAAAAGAGGAATTTGAGATTTTTAACTTTTTGTGTGATCATTTTTAGTAAGTATTCCTAGTATTCTTTAAAGTTTCTTCCAATTTTATAGTCTTATCTAATATTTTATCTATTGCAAAATATAAATAAAGAAAGTGACAGACGAAAGGGAGTTCTACTTGAATGGCTATAATAAATGCTTATCAATATAATAGTAATATTTCTAATATGCACGCCTTATGTATACAAAATTGTTCCAGTGATTTATATTATTAACTAATCCTATCCTCATGTTCAAACCCATGTTGCTTAAATTACCATTATACACACTACTCTAATTTCCATTATACAGAAAGAAACTAAAGGTTTAGAAGTTAAACTACTCATCACTGTTAAATGACCAGTAACTAATACAGCCAGATTTTTAACCTAGGACCTGTCTCTAGAATATTCTCTCTGTGAACCCTACTATTATATTGCCTCTGTGAAACAAAATATCAAGGGTTATACTCATTGAATTCTTAATACGAATGTTGCTTTTTAAATGTTTCACATATAACTCTAATTTCTTCATATGTAACATATTACCACAAATTTAGCAGCTTAAAACAAGTATTTGCTATGTGAATGTTTTTATGGCTCAGGCATTCAGTATGGCTGAACAGGGGATCCTCTGCTTAGGATCTCGCCGAAAGCGAACAAGGTATCAGCCTGGCTATGTTCACATCTAGCAGCTCCATTGGGGATGAATTCATTTTCAAGGTCACACACTTTGTTGGCAAAATTGTTATCTTTAAGGTTGTAGAGCTGAAGGCCTTGACTTCTTGTTGGCTGTTGGCTGGAGCTCACCCTTGGCATCTACAGGCCAGCCACAGAGGGCACTTGCAGTTGCATGCCTATATGGTTTCATTCCGTGTCCCTACCCAAACCTCATCTTGTAGCTCCCCAGATTGCCATGCCTTATCGGGAAGATCTGCTGGGAGAGAACTGAATCATGGCCTGGGGAGGGGGGGTCTTTCCTGCACTGTTATGGTAATAGTGAATACATCTCACAACATCTGATGATTTAAAAACAGGAGTTTGCCTGCACACTCTCTTTGCCTGCTACCATCCTCGTAAAATGTGACTTTCTCTTCCTTGCCTTCCACCATGATTATGAGGCTTCTCCAGCCATGTGGAACTGTGAGTTCTTTCCAGGCCAGGCACGGTGGCTCAAGCCTGTAATCCCAGCACTTTAGGAGGCTGAAGTGGGTGGATCAAAGGTCAAGAGTTCGAGACCAGCCTGCCCAACATGGTGAAACCCCATTTCTACTAAAAATACAAAAAACATTAGCCGGGAGTGGTGGTGGTCACCTATAACTCCAGCTATTTAGGAGGCTGAGACTGGAGAATTGCTTGAACCTGGGAGGCGGAGGTTGCAGTGAGCTGAGATAGTGCCACTGTACTCCAGCCTAGGTGGCAACGAGAATCTGTCTCAAAAAAAAAAGAAAAGAAAAAAAGAAAAAAACCTCTTTCCTTTTTAAATTGCCCAGTCTCATCTATGTCTTTATCAGCAGCATGATGAAAACAGACTAACACAGGCCATGTAGGTTTCTTAACACAGCTTCTTACATCAAGCCAGCAAGGATTTTGTCTACAAGTCATCTAGAAAGAGTTTTAGGTATGTGGTATAATTATGGAACTACCATCTGTTGATTTCAACACCGTATACTGCATAGAAACAAGTCACGAATTTTTGTCATACTCATGGTAAGGGGAGTCCACCAAAGTTTTAACACCAACATTAGGGGATTATGAAAGGGCCACCTTTGAGTCTGTCTATAACAGTATTCCATTTGGAACAAAATGATTAACGTCTCTCTTAACTTGCAAAATATGTCTGCCCAATCCCAAGGTTCCCAAGTCTCATTCCATTACACTATCCATTCAGAGTCCAAAATCTCAAATACTAAGTAAGGTTTAGATATGGTTTGGGTCTTTTAGGTATGTTCTATTTGTTTTGTGGCAGACAGAAGCTAAATCGACTCGCCATCATCCTTATCTCTGGTGTTTATGTGTACGTGTAGACAACTGTCACCTCTTGAGTATGAACAGGAACTATACCTTGCTTCTAAACAATAAAATATGGCAAAGGTGGTAAAATGTTACCTGCAAGATTTCAGGATAGGATATAAGTCTCTCTTTTGTTGGCAGATGTGCTCTAAGAGGCTTTCTTTCTCTAGTTGTTTCTGAGAAGGAAGAGGCCATGTGCAAGACCATATCACAAGGAGATGAGTGCAGTTTCTAGGAGGAACCTAACAATAGTCAGCTGAGGACAGACTCCCAAAATTAGTAAGAACCCAGAGTTCTCAGTCATACAGCCACAAGAAAATAAATTCTACCACACCCTGAGTGAACTTGAAAAGAGATTCTTTCTCAACTGGGCCACTAAGTGAGAGAATGCAGCCTGCAAACTCAATCATTGCAGTCTAGTGAGACCCTGAGCAGAGGATCCAATTAATTAATATCCAGACTCCTGACCCGTGAAGACTGAGATAATGAAATGGTTTGCTTTAATCTGCTAAGTATGTGGCACCTAGGAACAGATAATACAATATGTATTAGTTTCATTAATTTTCTCAACAACTCTATAATGTGAGGACTGTGGTTATTATTTTATAGTTGCGATATCAAAATTATATAAATCATTAAGCTGTTTTCTCAAAGTAACCTGGGTAATTGTGACAAGGTGGGATTTAATGTGTAGGGGATAAAAGTAATTTCTTTTCCTTGCCGGCCACAAGGTTTGTGGCTAAGGCTCCATAAAAACCACTGCCACCACCGACAAAATAGATTTACAAGAGAAAAGCATGAACATCAAGGTGCTAAGTTTTATATGATACAAGAGCCTTCACAAGGAAATTAAAAAGATCCCCCAAAACACAGAAATCTATACATTTTTATGAACAACTGTGCCGAAGTATAGACTGGAAGAGAAAAGAGTATGAGCTACTGGAAATTAAGTGGCGTAGCATGCTCTGAACTTGATAGAAGCCTTCTTAGACAGTCTTCACAATTTGCATTATTATTTTACACTACAGTCATTTTTCTTTTGAAATTTCATAAGCATCCAAAAGAGACTCAGTAAATCTTTTTAACAGATTGATATCTGTCACTTGTGGCTACAGTTTAGTAAAAATTAAACCTGTTTTTCCCCCATTTTTTGGCAATCGAAAGAAATTTTTTTTTTTTTAGAATTAATAAAAAGTTACCCCTATTTTCTCCATAAAAGCCTCTTAATTAGTAGTGATTATTCATATATAGATTATTCAGATCACCTTGGTATTTCTCTTTACCCTTAAGCTACCTGCCATTTTGTCATTTGTCTTCTCCCTTGGAAGTTGTCCAAGTTCAAGATGAGAAGGGGAAACTCAAACTGATCTTGATAGCAGCTCCTGTGCAGGTAGCTGTGAGGAAAGAGTGAGCAACTATTCTCTGACATCTTTATCATCTTTGAATTTCAGTTATCCATCTGAGCTCCATCCTCTGTTAGACTGAATAATTGAGAGTTGCATTTAACAAATCTTAGAGATATTTTTGCTTTAATATTTAACACTAAACTAATGTAATCAGAAGTATATAAAATTTCAAACAAGTGCAAATATATACATCAAAGAAAATCATTTTCTCTTGTTTCACCCCAATTCCTGTGGGATGTATAGGCTCATACACACAGAATAATATTCTAATGACCAAATGCACATTTAATGTTTCTTTTTCCACAGATACTTGGAATTCTGGCTCAAGTTTGAGCTCATTAAATTGTTGTAATGATATCAACCAAAGCACTATGCTCAACCAGATGCAAACATAATTGGAAATGAAATGCCATTTTAATTTTTGTGTTGTAATTTTTAGCAGGAATAAATTTAAGAATATTGTCATATTAAAATCATAAAATGATCTGTATGTAAGAATAGTTTTTTAACTAAAAATTACTTTGAGTAATGCTTGTTCATTTCTGTAAATATAAACACAGAAACACACACACTAGGATATAAGTAGATTGATCTATTAACAGATACAAAGATAGGTAAAAGTGTGTGTTTTTTACACTTTCAAAATGAAATGCACAAGTTTCTCTTTCATAAAGCCTGGCATAAAGAATAGAGAATATTTAAATCATTGCCTTGGAAAGGGTAGTATTATGCATAGACAGAATGACTCTAAATTTTATTTTGTCCTGTGCAAAGAGTGTAGGTTTTATTACTACAAAATTATATATTCTGATTGATCCTCTCTGAAGGGGAGTTCAGGAAGAATATGTAAATTGGATGCAACATATTAAAAATTACTTAAAAATCTCAGTACAATATAATTATGGGTTATTCTATTTTTTCATTTTTTATTTTCTATTTTCAAAATTTTTTGCAACAAACATATATTAATTTCTAAATGAAGAACAAAACAAAAAATGTTATTTTTAAAAGACAGTATGAAAGTTAAAATGAATTTATGGTTTAAAATATTATTTACATACATTGATAACAGTCCAGTGTTGTTCTCAGTGTTAAGTCCTTTACCAACATTTTCTTATAAGGTTATATTCATTTTCAGTTGGAGAAATTGAGCTTAAAAATAGTTTAATCTCCTAAAGTTGCCAGAACTGTGTTCTTACTCTGAATATAATAGTTTAATGGAAGAATATAATAGAAACTTTGGGTAACTTATTGTTTTATAAATATCATTAAAATTTCAGTACTCTATTTTCAGAAAAAAGTAGATTGTCATGTCTACCTAACTATCTAGAAGTACAGATTTAAGAAACAAATACAAAAAAATAGCACCCAAGTTCTTGCCTCCAATCCAACTAGTTCTTTTTTTATTTTTATTATTTTTTTTGAGATGGAGTTTTGCTCTTGTTACCCAGGCTGGAGTGCAATGGCGCGATCTCAGCTCACCGCAACCTCCGCCTCCCAGGTTCAGGCAATTCTCCTGCCTCAGCCTCCTGAGTTGCTGGGATTACAGGCATGCGCCACCATACTCAGCTAATTTTTGTATTTTTAGTAGAGACGGAGTTTCACCATGTTGACCAGGATGGTCTTGATCTCTTGACCTCGTGATCCACCCGCCTTGGCCTCCCAAAGTGCTGGGATTACAGGCTTGAGCCACCACGCCCGGCTATCATGTGACTTTTTATTAGTGGCTGAAAGAACTTTTTGGAACCTTTGATTTATAAATGCTCATTCTTTGTAACAGTAATTTTAATTTGGTTGGTAATAAGTGCTTC
Source organism: Saimiri boliviensis (assembly GCF_048565385.1). Classification (NCBI taxonomy): domain Eukaryota; kingdom Metazoa; phylum Chordata; class Mammalia; order Primates; family Cebidae; genus Saimiri; species Saimiri boliviensis. The sequence continues at coordinate 31,178,501 of NC_133466.1, read as the reverse complement.
TCCTGTAGGGAAGGTTTAAAATGAAGAGAATTTTGTATGTGTCTTTCCACCTGAGCTTATGGTAATCTGCTTACTGGTGTTAAGCCCACAGAATGCAGTGAGAGGAAGAGGGTCATCAGTCCCCATAGGTAACTTTTCTTATTGATAAAACCCCAAATATCTTCAAATATGAGAAATGAGGGTATTGTTAACATGAAACTCTGGGTTAGAAATGATTTGATTAAAAAGCCAAAATACCTCATACCAAGGAAACTTTAAAGTTATTCTTGGTATTCAAAAATAACCAATTTTTTTTTTACCTAATATAATTTCTAGAAGCGCAGCCTGTTCAACCCTTTCTCTCAGTATTCAACCTCTCACACAGGACTTTTCCTCCCACCCAAAAAGAGCTTTCTGGTATAAAGATAGTGCCTATGGCAGGTTCTTTAGCCTAAATGCATTGAACGTATATTGGCACTGGCCACATTCACGATGCTTAAGTTCAACCTATCCTGTACCTGTTATTTACTCATGGGACCATATCTATGTAAACCAGTTCCAAAATAAATCTCTCATATTTGTTAATTAGTTACAATCCAAAAATTGTACACACATTCACACATCCACACCCACACACACATGAAACATTCATGTTTTATCCTCAAGAGAATTATAGACATTATTATTGCGTGATTAAAACATTATTACCAACTGTTAAATCTGCCATTTAGCAGAAACATTAAATAAGAAATCTATAAGTGTTGTTACATAATATAACAATTTTTTTTTTTTTTTGCCTTTGAGACTACCTCTATCCTTTTTTCTTTATGTAAAGTGACTAGCTTTCAGGCAGATGGGAAAAGGGAACAGAGGAGAAAAATGTTCTTTGATGTTATGAATGCCCACAAGCATCAGCAGCTGTGAAGCTTCGTAATGAAGCATTTGGCCCTCATTTGGCATGGCTCGCTCTTGAGAGGATTTTCTTACAAAAGATCAGTTATTTGATGCGTTCCACAGGCTATCACTCCGAACTTCCACATTTTGGCATCCACATGCTGTTGAATTTGACGTTGGACCTTCTGCATGGCACAGTGCCGCCCTTGCAGATGGGCCCAGGTGTTGGCATGACACACAGAAAATATTGTCATTACATTCAAGTATCAGAAGCTAGATGTTTGTCTTTGTGTGTCAAATTGCCACTTTTGAAGCAACGTGATCTTTTGGGGAATAATAGTAAGCCTCATTTAGGTTTGCATGCTTGTTGAAAGATACAACAGCCAACACCTAAGGATGCATTTTATTAACTGTTTCTTTATGTCCCCTCAATTTAAAGTATGATAGTAGAATGAAGTTATTCCTCGTGCAGTCTTCTAGCTAAAAAAGAAAAAGAGTTTACAGCTACTCTGATATTTATCCTGTGTGCTTTAGTTCTAAATTAATTCGATTTGCATCTTTACATGAGTTAAATAAAACAGAAGAAATGAACTTATTGGATGAGTTAGTAAGCACTGAATAAATTAATGTTAAAATGCTGTCTAAAGGCAGAGGAAGACACTTCAACTCATTTTCCAAATGAAGATTGTAAATTTAACTGTCTTCAAAGATTGACAGGGAGAACATTATTCGAAGTCATCTTTCATTATGAGTAAAGAGTGTCCCAGCTGTGTCACTGGTAAGGTTAAAAGGTGTTAGCATGTGTGAACCTTTTAAATGAGCACAGTAAATGAAAGTGAACAATTCATTTATAAATTTGGCCTACTGTCTATGCATGCTGTGCATTATTGTGGTGTTGCCAGCTTCTCTGAATGAAAATACAAGAGCAAATTAAACAGCTTTATGAACTCACGGGGTGAACAGTTGTTCTAGTGGCTTTCATGCAAATGTCTAATTAATTCTTGAAGTAACCCAAATTGTCCTTTTGTGATCTATGAATGAGAATCTTAGAGAAAACCTGTGCAGAAGAAACTAAGTGAAAGAGGCATGGGATTTCATGATTAGGTTGCAATTCACAGTTGTTGGGACCAGCACAATTTAGTTATTTTCCTCATTAATATTACATTAGTAGGCTAATGAAACATTTGGGTGAATACATTATGAGCAATAAAGGCATTAATTTTATTTTTCTGAAAACTCAATTATGCTAATTGGCATCTGTTATTGTTTACCATGTATATTTATCTGTGAAAATCAAGAACAAATATAGAATACATAGATGATTTTAAACATTGCCAATATAATAAATTTCAATACGTTGTATGCTTTTTTTGTAGTTTTGACATTATGGCCAACTTAAGAAACTTACCCATGTTAAAATTACATTTCTATTTCAGTTCAACTTCACTTTTATTTCTAAATGTATTTTTGTTGTTCATTGTTAACTATAAGTTTCTGTTAAATATAAGTGCCATTGTTTTATGCATCAACTCAATACTATATAAATAGTATATACCATTTCAAAGAATGGACTGTTTAATTTGTCAAACTGGGTAGAGTTAGGGCTTTTATAAATCATCCTATTTTTACTCAATGGGAGTGTTTAGAAAAAGAGACTCCCTGGTAAATTGTATTAGAGATCTTTAGAGGGCACCTATTTGTATTCTATGTGGTTTTCATGCTCTCTTACATCTGTAGTACCTCTCTTCAATGCAGAAGATTTCTATTTAAAGGGGAATTAACTTCTACATTTTCATTGATTCCCTCATAATATTTCATTTGCAGGCATAACAAACTCAGACACTATAGGTAGGCTTTTTCTTCTAAAGTATTTGCAATTAATTGCCTGTCACAGTGAGCATGTTACAGGTGGTAACTCTTAAACCTTGTATATTAGTATCTAATTTCTATACCTGTCAATTTTGAGTATTTTAATTACATATACCTGCATCATTGTTAATTAGGAGTCAGCTCTTTTTCCACTCTCACAATATATTTACATATGCTATAAAATGAAACATAGCTAACTAAACAACCTGGGTGAGTGAGTTGGCTATCAACACTAAGCCAATTATTCAAACCAATTACATTAGTTCTTCCTGTATTATTCTCCTTGTGAATTACAGAATCAATATAGTTGAAAATATTGTAGTAAGTTGCTGTCCAAACTCAATTCAGGGACTTGGATCCTAAATGATTTTCTCACATTAGTATAGCCTGTTGATTATTTATATTTATTTGGCCTAAGTGGCTGTATGTGAGTTTCTATCCTAAGTCTGTCCAAATAAACTTCAGTTTGAATGGTGACTCCTATTAGTGCTCTGTGCTGCTTAAGTCTTAATGGAAAAACGTCAATGTTTACCTGAAAGTTAACCGTATTAAGTGAATGTATGCCATGTGCGCTTTTTTCAAATAATAGAAATGAGCAGATCACTTCAATGTTTTAGCTAGGTTTGACAGTTTCCATAGTGTAGACTATAAAGTCGAACCTTATTAGTGTGTTAAAGTTTAGAATATGAGTTAATACTCCATTTTGTATGTTGCCATCAATTGCCAGTTAACTGTTATACTTGTTTAAGTTACAGTTTGAGATATTATTTTGTTGTGAAGATCAAATTCTTTGCTTAAGATGCCATTGCCCAATCTCATGTGAAAAACATTAATCATAATTCCCTTTATTCTTCTGTATTTCTGGTAGGTTTAAATGTGTTTTATGTACTTACTGGAAGTACGAAAGGGATACCTCTGTGAAAATTTTCTAAATAAACTGAACATGAACCATGATTTAGGTTAAGTTACCTGTATAAGTAAAACAAATATCATGAAAATATCTTATAGCATCAGTGAATAATAATATAGATTCTTATCCTTACTGATGAAGCAACATTTTCTAAAACTTTTTATTCCAACTGCTATCCCAAGTTTGGTTACTTTCTTCAGTTTGTTATTGTTCAAATACTGACAAGTTTGTAAATATCTACTTGTATTTAAAGCTAAGAACCAGAATTTACTCACTTTGAGCCCTTTATATTTTGGGAAAATGTCTCTTCTAAATTCTGCCCAGTGTAAGAGGTAAAATGTACAAACAGTAATTTATGTGAAAAAAAATGCAAAATAGGAATTTATTTTTTCTAACTTAAGCCCCTATTCTACTAAAACCTAAAAACCTTCTTTTAGTTAAATTTAGAAAATATCTTTCATGTCAGTGGTTTCTCAGTAATTGGAAATGCCATTAAGTCCACTATAATTTTTTTTTATTACCCTCTTATCTCTTTCTCCCTAGGTATGATAGTGATTAGGGTATCTTATGTATATAGTGATGTGTCACTTAAAGACAGGGATGTATTCTGAGAAATCTGTGCTTATGTGTTTTTTGTCATGCAAACATCATGGAGTATACTTACACAAACCTAGATAGTAAAGTCTACTGCTTACCTAGGCTATATGTTATAGCCTATTGCTTCTAGGTTACAAACTTGTACAGTATGTTGCTGTACTAATGTAGGCAATTATAACCCAATGGTATTTGTGTTTATTTAAATATACAAAAAATAATTTGTAGCATTACAATTGTATTGCTATTCACGCTGCTGATCAAGACATACCCATAAAAGATTGGGAAGTCTAATTAGATTTAGAGACCCTTGTGTCGTTTTTTGGTGTTTAAAATACAAACCAGGTAGCCACAGTCTAAAACAAGTATCACTTTTCACTGCCCCAACAGTAATGGTTCCTTCAGCCTAACTACTACTAGGTAATGTGAAATTGTCATCTTTTAAAGCTTCGTGTTTAAGATCCTTTCCTGTAATTTCAAGGACTTTCGCAATTTTCTGTCTTTATCCATGACATTTTTTTCTACTGCTCCTTTAATCACTGTCTACTTTCTGTTTGATTTTAGAAATACTTTCTCATTTTGCAAGCATCCTTTCTTTTTTACTCAAATCCTTAGTTAAGCCACATTTTTCTTGAAATTTTTAGGTGGTGATCCCTATAAGAATAGAGTACAACCCCTGCATCATATTTTAAACTCAAAGGTTTTTCTTGACTATGAGATTTATATTACAAGACCTCACAGCCAATTTAGTATTGCTGTGTTAAATATTGCTATGTTCGCATTTATAACCAAATACTTAGGATAGATACCTATCAAGCAATATTTCAGTTTATATTATTTTCTCCTAATATATCTAAATGATCATTTTTCATAGAAATAGCTGAAAATATATATTTTTTACAGACTGATATACAGACATTGTGAAAATAAAGTAAGGGAACTTACACAAATGACAACAAGAAACTGATATTGAGGGGATTATTTTAAACAAAATACCATATCAAAACCAGGTATTAAGTAGAGTCTATAATAGTATATGAAGTCATATTTACATAAAATTCAGTTCTTGATTTTATAAATACACAGCTCTCCCAGATGTATGTAGTATTTCAAACATACGTAAACTATCTGCTGAATAAATAGTCCTCCAATGCATTATTATAATTATACCTTAACCCATATACAAAATATTTTCCACACATACTTATTAAATTATATGTGTAATGAAAGGGAACCTAATTAAAGAATAAAATATTCAACTTCATCATTTCTCATGTGGCTTAATGTTATTTCAGTAAGAAAATTAATACCAATATATATGCAAAACAACAGTAATGTTTAAATATATTACACTTTTTCCCTATATGACATAATATGAAAAGTATCTAATATTCTCCACCCAGTGATAGATATACTATCTTTTGAACAACCTGCTTATTATTATGGCAACTTTACTTTTCAGAAAACCTGCCTGCAGTACTGGAAGGTACTGAAGGTTTATTGTTTGTTTCTGCTCCCATGGGAAATTTATGGTGGAGAGTTAAAGATATCAGGGCACAGCGGATATAATGGGCCATCATAGCAGAGAGAGAATGTAGTGAGCACCATCAATGAATGGAATCATGCCTTCTCCAGTGCAATTCTAGCAAGTAGTATAATCTCACAGAATGTGCTCTGAGAGAGTAAGAAGACAATAGCTGCCAGGGGTGTAGAAGAACTGCTATCTTGTTAGGGGGAAAAAAAAAAAAGCCAATCCTACAAAACAATTTTACCTGGAATGAGATGCTAAAGTGTATTCCTGCCATTAAGTGAGGAGGGGAAGATGTGGGGCAAGGCATCCAGGAGCCAGGGGAATCCATAGCTTATGCAGAGTGCATAGTATGTAGAAGTAAAATGGTGGTAATAACAGGCTAGATGTTCACATATATGTAGTTCACATATATGTACAATTTACAAAGTACTGATAGTCTACTCATTTTAAGACATTAGGCTTATTGAAATAAATCTAAAACAAAATCTTTGCCCTCCATTGCTTACAATATGATTTAGATTTTTCATGCCCTTGGAATTCAAAAACAACAAGCAAAGAACACTACTAAGAGGGCAATCATTGACCCTTAAGAATTTCCAGACTAATAGAGAAATGACACATTAAAATAAAATAATAATTCATTTTGATACAAGATTCACCTATAACAAACTTAGAATATGGTAAGAGATTTAAAATATTTTCAATGAATCAAGAAAAAACATTCAACTTACTGTAGACACAGAAAAGTAATTCAGAATTGTATATAAGACATTTCATTTGAGCTACTGGTTGACAGCAGGATAAATGGAAGGAGCGAGTTTGTAGGGAATATATTGATGGGGCAGCTATTCTAGTGCGTTTGGACCAGTTAATGTAAAATAATCTTGAAATAAATTGAGAAGAGTTGAGTACAAGAGCAGGATACTGGAAAATAACATTTGAGAGGCCAATAAAGAAATAAGTGGGAAGAGATACAAGGATACAGACGATGGTTTCTTGAACTGAACAGTCAGCAATGTCATTATCTATCAAATGACGATAGGCAGATTATGGCGAGTATTCTAAAGATACAGATAAGTGTACTACAGAACTAGAAGAAGAAAGGTGGATTAATACTAAGTGAGGGCCGGGCGCGGTGGCTCAAGCCTGTAATCCCAGCACTTTGGGAGGCCGAGGCGGGTGGATCACGAGGTCAAGAGATCGAGACCATCCTGGTCAACATGGTGAAACCCTGTCTCTACCAAAAATACAAAAAATTAGCTGGGCATGGTAGCACGTGCCTGTAATCCCAGCTACTCAGGAGGCTGAGGCAGGAGACTTGCCTGAACTCAGGAGGCGGAGGTTGCGGTGAGCCGAGATCGCGCCATTGCACTCCAGCCTGGGTAACAAGAGCGAAACTCTGTTTCAAAAAAAAAAAAAAAAAAAAAACTAAGTGAGAGCCAGGTATGGCAGCATTCACCTGTAATCTCAGCTACGGGAGGCTGAGGCAGGAGAATCCTTTGAGCCCAGGATTTGAGACCAGCCTGGGCAACATACTGAGACCTCAATTTCAGAAGAAAGAAAAAAAAAACTAAGTGAACATGTAATAGGTGATAAATTAGTGTAAAAATAAGAATAGGAAGAGGATGAGAGGAACTACCAATTAGGAAAATTGTTTTTACTTGTCAAAAATTGGAAATTTGATGCACCATGGTATATGTCCATATTAATAAAGAATTACAAGTACTACCTTTTGACAAAAATATAATCCAATAAATAACTTGTTTTTCATTATATCACTGCACTTTTTCTTGAATATTTCTGTAATAATGATATAGAAGTTTGGCTTTTTCAAATAAATAATGCAATAGTTATCAGCATATGATATGCTTAGTAAAAAACCTGGAATAAATAAAACTGTATAAAACCTATTTGATAAGTGATAACCTACAATATGAACAGAGTATGTCTACATTAGCAGAAATTAGTTTTATAAAGAAACTATCTATACTTATTAGCTCCCTCTTGTGATAATCTGAGTTCTGTCATCTGAGTTCTATCATCAAATTTATATTTGATTTTTTGTGTGTGTCTAGCAATCAATGATAAATACTACCTTATATATCATGATTATTTTATATATTTTTTTCCTTTGGTTTATCTTGCAGCTCTGTCAAAAGACCTTGTTATTTTCTTGGACTCAAACTTCCTTTCAGATTCTCCCACGGGGCTCTAAGTGGCAGTCTTATAAAGACTCATTTCTTTCCCAACAACATGGCATCTCTAAGGGACAGTTTTGCACCTTTATTCATATTCCCTGCCATTGTTCCGTGGCAACCTTACAAGTAGAGCAAATGATGATGGTGGTGGGGCCCACTGGGAATCTAAGAGGTGAAGGGAAAAAGACAGCCAAGACGAAACATAAAATGATATTTACAAAGTCTCTTTCAAATGGCAAGTTTTTGATCCTGTAATTCTATACCTGGATGAAGCCTCCTGAGTATTGGCAGAAGTCGTCTTCCTTTACAAGGTAAAAACTCCATTGAGGAGAAACTTGGCAAGCACTAATTAAACTACAACTAAAGTTTCTCCTTCCCTGTCCTTTTGAGATCCAATTCTTCTGAAAAGAAAGCAGTTTTATAGTCAAAGGATGATGGTTTAATGATACTAAAGAAAATAAACCTTAATTAGCAGGTTTTTGTAAAGATAGTCAAAATACCTGTAATGTAGAACATTTGTAAGAAACTGAAACATTTTAGAGGTATCAGTTGGCAGGAAGAACGTGGGAGATCTCAGTTGTAAAGAAAGATAGCTAGTTCTTTTCTTGCTTGCTGTGATCGTTTTTCAATGTGAAGTTAAATCTTTCAAAGCTGCTAATTCTCATTCAAAGTGTAGAGGAGTTCCAGAGAATTTAAATCACATCTGTAAGTGTGTGTAATAGCATCCACGGTTATTTCACAGTAATTTAGAAGGCCACTTTCAGGATGAGTGACTCATTCTAAGTATTATCATAGAAAACCTGTTAAAGAAAAAAAAAGAGAAGAAAAGAAAAAAAGGACTGTTCTTAGCATTTTAAACTTGAAAGAGACTGCTCAAATTTTAACAGTTTTCAGAGAAAGGATTATTATAGTTAGGCATTGAAAGAAACCAACAAAGAAAAAAGAATATAAGCAAAGTGCATATAATGGAAGATGCAGTAAAAATCATTCCACATTGTCTTTTTACTGGAGTATCTTCTACATTCCCTGCTGTTAACCAGCTGACAGCATCTAAGTTATTTTCAAAGACATGAAATTTCAATATGTAAAATGTGATATAGAAGACACATTTCTTTGGAAGAAGGAATTTTCTTGCAGGCAAAATAGGTTTCTAGGCAATTTTATGGCAGAATATTTTACTACACTGTAAAATCTATAAATGTATACCTGTCTCTGTAAAAATGTAAAATATAGAAAGAAGGGATAGAGGGAGAGAAGAATAAAGAAAGATGACTTGGTTAAAAGAACAAAGAAGAATGCTAGTAAAGAGGGAAAGATAATGGAAAAAAAGTGGAGAAAAAAGAAATGATAAATGTAATCAATATCTGTTAATTTGAATGAGCAGAACTCTTGGCTTTTAATCATAAGAAAACATTTTAGTAAGACTACAATAACCTGCAATGAAGTAGTCATGCAGAATTGCAAGCTGTTTTCCCTGGGAAGCTGACCCTGAGTCAGAATAGGCATGCAGGATGCTTATTAAGGTGTATTTTTGAACACTTGGGGAAATGAGGGAAAGAGAAAATAGCCAGATCTTTCTGCATCAATCAATCATTTGATTTGGGCCACTCCAGGAATGTGCATGATCTAACATGGAGTAGATCTCTGAAGCAAACGTAATTCTTTAAAGGGTTGAGAGCTGAAAGCTGTCTGCTGACAGCATTCCAGGAAGGTAGGATAAAAGTTTGTCAAAGAAGGGGCGTGTGGGTAGTGAGCACAACATAATGTCCATCGAATTTCATCTGTTATGCCTATCTACTTTTTAGCATAAATTGTTGGAGCAGGCCCTTTAGAATTTCCGAAGATCTGTCTTCCAGGAGGAAATTAGAAGGTTAAGGATGAACTACAGCCCACAGTGCTGAAGCTTGATAATTATTTTCTTCCAACTCAATTATTAATTTTAAGTTTCCTTCACATTGAGCCAGGACCTTAACTGGTCCTTGGTGATTACATGGTGTAACAGACTCTCATCACTGAGGAGTCTGCTTCTATGGTCATTGTGCTTTTATTCAGGCTGAGGTTGCTGTACTTGTCCATGGGTATTAGAATACCAAGAATCACTCACATTGATCACCTCGGTGCTATATGTATTTCTCTCTGACCTAATATGTTATAGTATATCCTCAAGGTCATGGCCAATTATCCCAGTAAGAATAGAGATTTTTATTCTTATCAGCATTCTCTTAGTCACAGATATAGAGTTCCCAGGTGACTATTATAGCTAGTAATCTAACACAACCCTTGTTGAGTCCCTAGTGAAATTGTTTCCTCTTTGAAGATCATGACTTCTACATCTTCAGGGCCCAGATTTGCAGAAATAGGAAACACAGCTTTTCATATATGTTTTGGGAGTGATCTCATTGTAGCCACTCCTGTTTTCACTCCTTGGTTCCCTGACTCATGTGTTTCACATTCTGGAAACATAGCATTGTATAAATGTCTGTTTCCAAATGTATGCTACTTCTGAGAATACAGCACTTCATCCACTAATGTATGAGCTTTGAGCTGGCATTTTAGTTGTGCCTTCAGCAGGATGTTCCAAAGCTCTCCTAGGTTTGCAATTTCTGGACAGTATGCGTTCGCATATTTTGGGGCTTCCACATCTCTATGCCATAAATTTATTACCTTGGTCTAATGTAATATCATCTGGGATTATAGGCTAGTCAGTCAAATATTTTGTAAACCTTGAAAGAGTGAGCCTACCTGAAGCCTAATGAGGAAAAAGGGCAAACCCACATCAGATGAATTCTCCTGCCAGAAGGTGTTTTTGACCAATATAATCAGCTACCCACTGAGTGATCACTTTGGGGGGTGCTTGCATATTGGAAACCAAACATTGCTCGTTTTTTCTGTCATGTTGTGTCTTTGGCAGCAGCTCTGTTAGATCAACTCTGATAAATGAGTTCAGGTTCCTGGGATTATGCACAGACTTCATCCCTATCACCGTGGTCCCTTTGATCATGATCCATTGTGCCAGCACTGAGTGGCCAATGTCAGAGCTAGATGATGACAGCTGGCCAACTCACTCTCTACTTAGTGGCTTAGTAACTCTTCCATGGTGGACATTAGCCTGAGAAACACGGGTCATCATACTTCATGTCCACTCTCATATGTGTATCCACAGGCAGAAATGTTCCTTTTAATTAGCATACCATACAAATAGCACAGAACCCATGCTACTATTATCTGCTCTATCCAGTTACCCAACAGTATTGCCCAGCTGTTTTCTGTGAGGACTATAAAACCAAAATGTATTTTTTTTCTGAACTCTGAGTCCATTGTACATACATCGTTACTGTTCAGTAATGCGCTTCAAAGCAGTTCAGATGAACTGTCAAAATAGGCCTAATGAGCCTTATCCAATAAGGAAACTTGTCTACTGAAAATTATCAAATTTTATTTTGGGTGATGATCCCAAAACAAACTTATTTCACAAGTAGCTTGTTGATATTTTTAAGTCATTAAAAAAAATCCTAAGAATTGATTTATATCATTACATTTTATTATTAAAACTTTAAGAGTTAAATGGCCAAATTACTGTTTATCTAATGAAGTTCTGAAGATACTTGTGTGATAAAATGTATTCCAGTACTATTGAAATCTCAATAATTTTAAAGTATGTTTAATTGGATATTTTAGTCTTTTGAAATATAAGCATGCTTTGAGTGAACTAGATGGTTAATATAAACAAATTTACAAAATGGCAGTTCTGATATTTGCCAATTATATGTAGATGTAAAACTGAACATTTATTAATGCTTCTTTAATAGAGCATGTTAAAAATTAGGTTTAGAGGGCCAGGCATGGTGGCTCATGCCTGTAATCTCAGCACGTTGGGAGGCTGAGGAGGGTGGATCACAAGGTCAGGAGTTAGAGACTAGTCTTGCCAACATGATGAAACTGTCTCTACAAAAATACAAAAAATAGCTGGACATGGTGGCATATGCCTGTAATCTCAGCTGCATGGGAGGTTGAGGCAGGAGAGTCACTTGAACCTGGGAGGCAGGGTTTGCAGATAGCTGGTATCCTGTGACTGCACTCTAGCCTGGGCAACAGAGTAAGACTCCAGCTCAGATAACAAAAAATTAGGCTTAGAATAACTGAAGAAGTACAATTGTAATGTTCATAAAACAAAGAAATGATGAATGCTAGAGGTGTTAGATAACCCATTTACCCCAATATAATTACTATACATCATATGCTTGTATTGAAATATCTCATATACCCAATATAGAAGCCTACTATGTATCCATAAAAACTAAAAAGTAAAATAAATACTACTTTAACTGTCAAAAATAATTAGGGTACCGAAAATCATAATGCATTAATGCTAAATAAAGCTTCAATGATATCATGGTATGGTTTGTTGGAAAGCAAAAATGTGAAAGTATAAATTAGTACATTGTAATGTGATAGGAAATAAAGATCCTTAAAATGATTGCAAGCTGGGAAAAATATCTACATGTTTATGAGTTTATAACAACCCAATTATTTGAGATATTCCCACTATTACTATTAAATAATTAACCATTTCTTCTGTAACATCAGAACATTGTACTCTAGGAAAAATTATTCCCTCAAAATGTAGTCATTTCGTCATTGACATATGGGTGGGCACTCCATCAAGTCAGCTAGAATTGTTGTATGAAGTGTTCATTATTCAAGCTGTCAAATTTGAACTAAACATTATCTTTAAGACATAAAAACTTTTCAAAGAAAGTAAATTGCAATGGTTGAATGTGTATATTTTTACTTTGACTATCATTTTAAATAATCCCTTCTCTACCTGCAATTGTTTCTCTATACTGCCATTACCATATATCTTTTTCCTATATTCAGCCACCTGACATTACATACAGTATTTTCTTCATTGCCTGACACCACTGATGAATGCTTTTTATGATTCCCTCAAGTCAGAGAGAGTATGCTGACTTACTAATTCCATCAGTAGAGTATAGCTGCCTAGAGCAATGCTTCAATATATAATCTTCAAACCAGGTTTCAAGCAGCAAAAGACCATATGATTCTACCAGCCTTTGGAGTCATTATAAGTCTAAATATGATCCCGTTTCATCTCTAAGAAAATAAATTATATAGAAAAAAATAGGCAAAGGGGAAGAGTATCTCTCAGTTATATTTTCTAGTTAATCTTAGATTCAGTAATGTTTTGATACAGAAATCTAATACATATAATAAACATTCACAATTGGTGCCATTCTCTATACTTTTGTGTTCAGCTTTAATCAGTAATCTCTAGTTATTTGCATAATCTCATTATTTTTAATATGTTTCCCATAGTAAATCAAACTTTTATCTGTTGATTAACATATTTCAATTTTTTTCTCCTTTTCTTTTTCCAGTTTGGAAAACATATTCATATGTTTTATTAATTTTTTATATTCAGCAAAAAGTTACTTTCTCTCATTCACTAGAAGCAAGAGGATAGGCTTTCTGACAAACATTCTGCTTTTTATACTGTCAGGATTTTTGTTGGAGACTTAACTCCTTTCTGTTGAAAATATTGATTTTAAAAGTGTCATTTTTCAGCATTCTGTATTTATTTTGAGATTATGTATGTATATTTTAGTATTTGGTAAAAGTTATTTTGTGTGCTAAGTGTCCCTAATGCATTTTATATTAATGTTCATTGGCTACCCCTATGTGTTTATAAAGTAGTTTTATAACAGAGATGATAATACTTCATATTTTTTGAATTAAACAAAAAGGTATATTTTTTACCACATATTAAAAGGTTATACTTGGATTAATAAAAACATAAATCTGACATACTAAGATTGTGAGCTAACAAAGAGTAGATATAGTATGATCATGTAGGGGACATAATGGCTTCAGCCCTTTTCTACACCCGCTACAGTTGTCCATTGTTATATCTATGGCCAGGAACTTTTTTTTTTTTTCTTTTTCTTTTTGAGACTGGGTCTTGCTCTGTTCTCCAAGCCAGAGTGCAGTGGCACAATCACAGCTCATTGCAGCTTCAACTTCCCGGGCTCAAGTGAACCTCCCACTTCAACCTCTTGAGTAGCTGGGACTACAGGTATGTGCTACCATGCCCAGATATATATTTTTTCAATTCTTAAGTTTAGATGGGGGTCTCACTATTTTGTCCAGGCTGGTCTCAAATTCCTGGCTTCAAGTGATCGTCCTGCCTCAGTCTTCTGAAGTGTTGGGGTTATAGATATGAGCCCACCCCTTCCAGGTAGTCCAAGAACATTTTAATGTCATATTGGATTTTTCTAATTTATTAATAATTTCCTAAGCTAGACTATATTTCTTTCAACAAAGGCAATAAATCTTTCTTCTATGGTTATGACAGTAAAAATAGATAGATAATAGACAAAAATAAAATATATAGTCATTCAATAAAGGATACTATTAGGAGTTTGTATTTCTAGTGTTTCTTTGTTTGAATTCAGATGACAGCTGAGAAAGACTGGTTCATCCTCCTAAACATTTTTAAAGTGTTATATAATACCTTCAAACTTTTACAGTTTATTTCCAATTCCATGTGTCTAAATGGGTAGGAATTTCATTACTGTTATTTCAAAAAATAAATCATCTTTCACTATGGAATTTACATGTGTTTATATTACTAATGAAAATTTTAAAAAATGAAAACCAAAATACCACTACTATTAATAAACAGAAACTATTGACCTAAGATAAATTCTTAGAATTCCTTTTAGTCAGAACTCTTTCACTTTGTCTTTGCAATCCATAACTATGTGTTACAAAAACTGATTTAAAACCATTGTAGAAGGTGTGGGAAAGAATATTTTGTGTGTTTATTATTTGTTAGTCATCATGGTTGGACAACATTCTTGTCCTCACCTTACAAATAAACTTAAAGTTAACTAGCTTTCAAAAAGTGAAGTGATTTACTAATGAATATCCAAGTTGGTAATTCAGCTGAGATCTTTCCCCTCCTCCATTAGGAAAAAAAAAAACAACTCTGATCCACATCCTTATATGTATTATCACATTATTAGTACTTCAAATAAGAAGCCTAACAGCTGAAAAGAATGACTAGAAGGCTGAATCTGGTATTTTGAATACTTTAGGGAACACATCTCAGTCAAACTTATTCCCACAGTAGCTTTCTATTTTTGAGACATACTCCCTTGCTTACTTTTCCTCTTTGTCAACATGTGCATTTCAAATGTTTAGTTAAAAGATCTTTAGGTTCCCAGTCAACTTTGTCATTCTCTTATTTATTACTTATTGGCAACGAAAGCCCTTATTTAAGAAAAATACACCGGAATGTCTCTGTCGAAGCTAGTCATTGTTCCTTGGTTCTTTTAAGCTTCCTGGCATATCTTGCCATTATAAAGTGCAAGCATCAGAGCTCTGAAAATTGATGGATTTGATAAATATACTCCAACATACATTTCACAGGCTGAAGACTTTACTAGTCTACCATGTAAGAGTACTAAATACTTTGCAACTTCCTTTTTAAAGATAGATTTCAATTTTTATATTTCCTATGTCAGAAATAATCATTTAGAATAGTATGCTTAACAGTGGTATGCCATTTATATCAGCTAAGTCTGTTGATAAGTTCAGGAAAGATGAGGCTATGGTTGACAAGTTTTAATATTGAATATTCATAATATAACAAATTGTATAAACTTATG
Organism: Saimiri boliviensis; assembly: GCF_048565385.1. NCBI lineage: Eukaryota > Metazoa > Chordata > Mammalia > Primates > Cebidae > Saimiri > Saimiri boliviensis. The sequence continues at coordinate 31,162,835 of NC_133466.1, read as the reverse complement.
TCAATTATATTGTTAATCTTGAATATTCAATATCATAAGGTTCACTTGATTCTAAAATGTATTAAAGTGTACTTATTCATATTTTAAAGTAATTATTTTGTGACTAAAGAAGGAAACTAATTGTGTAGGAAAATTGTCTTCAAATTTTCCTGTGACAGTGACAGTTTATAAAGCAGTGTGCTATTAATGTGACTTCTATAGATTTCCTAACAAGCTAAATACCAATCTCACTTCCCACATTATACTTTAGTATTGAACCGTAAAGGGGAAAAATGAAGGCTCTGCATACCTCATTACACAGACCTAAGAGGTGGTGATGTAGCAAAGGCTACAAAATTACTGTGGATCATCAGAGCCAAACAGAAAAGGATGAAATAGGAATAGTTTATCAGAACCCGTCAATCCAAGAAAGCAAATGATTTAAATCAAAATGATAATAGGGAGGCTAAAAGAAATGTATGAGCAATGGAAGAAAAAATAACCCTAGAAAAGAACTAAACAGAGTGCAACTCAAAAGTCAAATGATTTCATGAAATTGGAAAGGTAGTCTTAAAGTGTGTAAATGTGCAAATGTTTACATTTATATGCATCTTTTAAAAGAAAGCTGAATAGATAGAACAACTAAAGTTGTGTTTCAATACTAGTTTTTGCATTTGTTCCCAAACATAGGGAATATGATTTCTACTTTGCATTATGGTTGTTTTATGGTCAAAACTAGAAAAAAAATTCATTTTATGTTGAATAAGTAAGTCACTTATTCTTTCTGACATTCAATTTTCTCTTACGTAAAATGACGGCACTGGAATAGATGCCTATTGTATTTGCCTCTAGTTTCAAATTTTCGTGATTCTGTGAAACAGTTTGTCACTGAAGAAATATCTTTGCATTCCTAAAAACTCCAGTCATTTTAAGTATTTTATTTTGTAGTTTATCAAAACCTCTAGTAATACTTTTTTGTGATGATGTATGTAATTTCTTATTTTTCTCCAATGATTAATTACATATGAATTGTCCTTAAATCTCATGTTATATCCATAAACTCAGGTTATCCTCTCATTAGTAGACATAGTAATATATTTATGCTTGTAATAAATATTTTATAAACATGCTTATTTATTTTTTGTATGACCATCTCTACAGTTATTAACAGACATAGAAAGTAAATTCAAATACAGTTCTGGATATGTAGTAAGTTTTTTAACTCACAAATTGATAGCTTCAATATTCAACAGAAAGGCTTTGTATTTTTTACAAAATAAAACATATCTTCCTAACATTTACTTTGTAGAAGTTTAGGAAATGGACTCCAATCCTCAGTTATAATTTGTAAACTGAAATTAACATATTGATATAGCTATCAGCTATCCCTTTTGATAATACTGTATAGATGAATAGAACTAGAAGATTCATTTCATTTGTGTCAACATTAGCAGAAAATAATATGACACAGTGTGAGACTCAAGGGATTCATCTGACATTATTGAACAACCTTTTTCCCTAGGAACTGCCTTTTACTGAGCCTACAACAGACACATTACCCAAAAGACAATCTACCGATGGCCTTTCAACAATCTAAGACACTGATCTATTCATTTTAGAAAAGATACCCTAATGGGAATGCAAATATTCTCATCTTGAAATGATACTCAAAAGCCTGAGAAATATTTCTTTTGTATGGCTCTTTGACTAATCCTGTACAATGACCACTTACATCAATAGAAAATCCCTTGTGAAAAAAAAATCCCCTGACATAAAATACAAATTTACATTTTATTATTCAATGTAAAAGGCAGTGAAATATGAGAGAGGTTTTTACCTTCCTGGGAAATGAACTTGAACAACGGACACAAAATGTGTCCAACGAATAGATAAGGGAATAGATATCTAGCTTCTAAAATAATGGGTTTCTTAGTCAAGAGATATTTGACATGAAAATATTTTATTTGAAAATGATTGTTCATTATAAAATGAATTTCTCATTTTTCCATGAAATAATGAAATATAATTAAACCTAAATGTATAAGAAAGATATAGACAGATTTATAATAATTTTACATGACATTTGTAATCATCCAGTAAGTTATTTTTGATGTAGAATTGATTTTTTCATTAATCAAAAGTATTAATAAATAATAATAGTTAAAATTTCTCAGAAACATTTTTAGTGGTTTTTTGGTTAAGCAAAAACTTATTTAGTAATTATTGAGGTGTTGTGCAATTCTACTTAATATCAGCACAATTAGGTTACTTAATATCAGCACTAATTGTGCTGATATTAAGTATTACATGCTCACAGATGTAAGCTTATTCTTTAAGCAGAATGGTTTGTTAACAGCTGTTCATTTTGAAATAGAATATTTGAGAGAAAACTCTTAGACTAATTTAGAAAACAAGAGAACAACGAAAATCTTTGTTTCCTGTGGGGCAATTTATTTCACAATTTTTTGTATTACAATCTTACTATTATTAAAACAATAGCAAATACTCATTCCAATACCACTGTTACTACTGCCACCACCACTACTATTAATACCACTGTGAATGCCACCATCACTCAATTAACATTGGTTGCATAGAAAATATGTGCCAAACTCTAAGCTAAATGACTTACATGGATTATTGTATTGAGGCTTTATAGAAATCCTCCATTATAACACAATTATAATTGCACAAAACCGAAATCAAGGCAATGCAAAATTCCCAGGAGCCACTTTCATCTGAATAATTTTAGGTAATCTTCTAAGTGCCATAATATTCTAATTTTGCAGTGTAGGTCATGTAATCAAGTTTATACTGGTAGCTACTTCACCTAGCAAATAGTAGAAAGCTAACAAGTGTGGAAGACGTCTGAGAATGGAAAGAATTTTTAGAAATGGGGGGACAAGAAGGATAAAATGGACACACACCAATCACTGATAAGTGTTCAGCTAAAGAGGATTTAAATAACTCTGCTTAGGATTTCCCCTGAAAAATCTCACCAATTTAACTTGGACAACAAGAATAATGGTCTAGTCAGTGCAAAGAAACTAGTGTGGTATATTTTTTAAAATTATAGAAAAAAATCAGCTTGAGTATAAAAACAATAAATTAATATGCTGAATGTGAGACTTGAGGGCTTCAGTTCTTACACATGGAATTTGTTAATAGACAGACTTGAGGTTGAGCAATTGCTATCTATAAATATTTGGCATTGCAAAGAATAAGTTGTACTGCACTGTGACCGAGATTTCAGTCAAAATGCAGCAAGAGAAAAAATGTTGGTGAATTACGGTAAAAATAAATTTTATTTTGAGTAATATTAGTTTCTTTTCAGTGATCTTCTTTGACACTTAATAGATTTTTCAGTCATGCACAAATAGAAGAAGAATGTAAGTGGAATGAAAGTATAATACTTTTTGGCACCAAATGAAACATTAAACCAAGCCAAGGAGAGCCTCTGTCTGTGTCCATTTCACCCATGAACGCTTCAGGCTCTCTAGACCTAATCTGGAGGGAAGCAGTGCGATGGCTGGTCTCTCGGGGTGCTGGCATCGCAGACGAAGGCTAAGAGGTTGCTGACTGCATGATGCACCACTGAGTTCTGCAAATAAATCAGTTGAGTTTAGTTTGGGGAAGAGTGTTTCCAACTTGCCACAGTTTTGTGAAGTAAATTTGAACAACTATGTTTATATAAATGTTTTGGTTTTAAAATTAATTCCCTCATACATAATTTTTGTTATAGGTGCTTTAAGAAAAGCAGTATTCCTTTCCTTTTAATATTTGGAAGTATTGTAAACCTAAATAATACACAGAAAAGTATAATAAATATTCATACACCCACTAGTTTTGTTTAAATGTAATATTTTGCATACACCTATCATTTTATTACTTTTTACTGTACTTTAAGCTCTGGGGTGCATGTGCACATCCTGCAGGGTTGTTGCATAGGTACACTTATTCCATGGTGGTTTGCAGTCTCCGTTCCCCCATCACCTATATCAGGCATTTCTCCCCAGCCTCCCTGCCCCCCCCCCCCCGCCATCCCTCCCCTAGCCCCAAACCTTATACTTATCAATTTTTATATTTTTGACTTAATACATCATTAGGAATACAGTTGGAGCCTCCTACAAACCCCTCCTTGTGATTCCCTTCTCCTAAGAGCTAATGACCATCCTAAATATGGATGTGATAGGCCATACCTATAATATATATAATATAAATATACATAATATTTATATTACAATTATATATAATTTATATTGCAATTATTATATATAATTTATATTACATTTTTATTATGTATATATTTGAAAATATAAACATGTAATTATACATGTATTATTTTACATGTTATTAAATATTTTCTAAATGGTTTCATTCTATATGTACTTTCCTTCAGATAACTATTCTACTCAATATTGCTTTGAGATCTATTTTTATTTATACATACAGCTCTAATTTATTTCATTATTTCATGGTATTCTATTCCTAGAATGTATTAGAATTTATTCATTTTCTTAAGGGATTCTTTTGTAGTATTTTTCTTTAAAGTACAATAGTTCAATGAACTTAATCACAAATTTATACCGGACAAATATCTATGAGTTTTACACAAACATATAGAATTATGTATTTTGCCATCAAGATTTTGACATATTTAAATGTTTATAAAACTTGCCTATTATTGTGTATGTAATATCTTTTAAAAATTATAATCTTATGCAGTCTACTTAATGGTTATAAATTGATTATAATTTCTTCAATTTTTCTATATTACGATTTTTAAGAAATCAGTTTACTTTGAATTTTCAAATTCATTGTCATAGTTTTAAAATTGTATTCTATATGATTGTACATTTTATTATCTATTTACTGTTTTACTAATCTGAGCAGAATCTATTTTCTCTGGAGTTTTTTTAGTTAGAGATTTGTAGTTTTTATTGGTCTTTTCAGAGAATGTGTATTTAATATTACATATCCTCTCTATTTTTTTCTATGTTCTCAATTAGGTTTTCATTTTAATTATTTTCTTCCTCCTCAATTCTTTGGATTTATTGTTTTATTTTTCAAAATGTCTTAGAGTAGACATCTTAAAATAGAAAGTATAGAAATTTTTATCAATAATTGTCTTTTTTATTCCATATAACCTTGTAAAATTCTAAATTTCTCTTTAAGCAGTATTTGTATTAGGGTTTTCCAGAGAGTCAGAACCAATAAGACAGATGGACAGAATGACAGGAGAGGAAAGATGTGTCCCAGCTCCAGAAGACATATCAACATATTGACCTTTCTGGTTTTGTTCTCTCCGGCCCCCAGAAGATTGGACAGTGCCCACTTTCATTAAGGGTAGATTATTCCTGCCTAGTCTAGTCAGATTTGTAGGCTAATTTCCTGTGGAAACACTCTCACAGAAATACACAACAAATATACAACAAAATAAATGATTTACTACGTCTCTTGGTATTCCTTAACCCAGTCAAGTTGACACCTATAATTAGACATCACATTATTTCAAGTGAATCACACCATTTCTAACCAATGATATTTCCACAGTCACTCTAAATTAAATATTTTCTACTTTTCTCATGACTCTTTTAATGCATGGGTGTTAAAATCTTTGCATCTAAAATTCTGAAATACAGATATTTGGGGCTAATTTTTAGAATTTTAATTCAATTATTAGAAAATGTAGTCTATAAATGGGAAGAATTATTTCAGATTTACTGTGCAGCATAACTATAGTTATGTTAAATACATAAACACATGCAGACACATACATTACATAAATATAGTTGTTATTGCTATTACAATTGTTCTGTATCCAACAATGGCTTACTTGCCACTTTTTCGTTACTTCTACCTTCCTTTGAGTTTAATTTCTTGCTTGCTAAAATACTGTGTTAAGCACGGTGGTTCTCAAACTCAGTTGCATACTGGAATCTTTTATAGAGTTTTAAAAATATACTAGGGACTCAGTCACACCGAAAGAGATTCTAACATATTACTGAAGTGTAGCTTGACATTGAGCATTTTAAAAGTTCAATTTTGGTCAAATACAGTTGATTACCAAGCTCTTACCTTTATAGCAAGCAACTTTTAAAAAATGTTGTTTGGAAATATCTTCAGGTGTTCAGAATATAAAATACCAGGTTGACAACTATTTTCTCAGTGTACTTTGATAAAATTCATTGTCATGTACTTTCTAATATGGCCATTGAGAAACCTGCAGTTGGACTAATTGTTCCATGCCTGGCCTTATCTTTTTTTCCTCTAGTTGCTTTTAAGAGATGCTTTTTTGTTTGTTGTTGTTTTTTTCCTTAGTCCTCTGCAGCTTTACTACCATGCTTTTTGATGTGTACTTATTTAGATTTATCTTCCTCAGGACTCCTAATGACAATTCATCTATTTTATCAAAAGTGAAGTAGTGACCCATTTACTCCTTGAATATTACCTCATCTATTTATGGTGGTCATTGTTGTTATTTTAATTATGCCTTCTTTTCTCTCATTTCCAAATCTCCTATCATTAATTGTTTTAAATACAGCTATTGAAAATACAGTGTCTAAAAAAATGTTTTACCTGAAATCTTTGTGGTTTGAATCCTTCTGTTCTATTTGATCTCTGTGAACTCTTAATCCTGGTGTATTTTTATAGTTGTGATTGGGAGTTTATCTTCAGTGAGCCCTATATATGTGTGGCTGTGTTGAAAATATCTTTCCCCAATGCTCTTTGTGCTTGCTTGTGCTTGATTCACAAGTGTTTTATTGCAGTGAAGTCAAGTTTATGGCTAGGGTTTATGCAAGACCTAATAGCACAAGGTGCTTGAAATGCAGACATATCTAAAGGCAGACTATGGCTACAAATTTTCAAGACCCAGTTAAAACACAGAAGTTCCTTTTTGCTTAACAGAATTTTTTCTAGTTATACATTTCACTGTGAGTTCATCCTGAAAAGTTCCTGACCTTATAATGTATGGATATTTCAGTTCTAACTCCCTATACTGTAAGTTCTCACTTAACATACTTGCAAACTGTGAATTTAAATAAAAAGGCATATAGCAAAACCAGTTTTCCTTTAGGCCAATTGTTATAAACAAGAGTTAAGTTCCTAAGGCATATTTTTGGTCACAAAAATATCCAGAAAATTCCAATGTGAAACATTTAAAAAAGTGAGCTAGATACACATTTTTTAAAAGATTAATAAAAACAGGTAAGAAAATCTGTCTTAAAGAACTCCAATATCTTATAGGAATCGATCTTTTTTCCTCATCAACATTATGGCAAAATAACATTAAATACAATGACGTTATTTGAGGACCTGCTGTATCTCATTAGCTCAAAAGCTTCTCTTCATCTTTAGCTGGGAATATTAATATTGAAGTCCCTAAAGCGGGGTTTCTCCATATCAACACTGTTGATATTTTGGGATGGATAATTATTTAGTGATGAGGATAGACGGTTGTATCCTGTGCTTAGTGGGAAGCTTAGCAGCAATCCTGCCTTCCACTTACAAGATGCCTCCCCAACTTGTGTCAACCAAAATTTCTCCATGCCTTAGCAAATGTCACTGTGTGGGGAAAATTACCCCCAATTAAGAACATTAGCCCAGATTATTAAGACAAACTCCTAGCTCTCCAGAGTAACCTACTGATTTTGGACAAAGGTGCCAGAATATACAATATATAACCAGTGGAGTTAATGTTCCAGTTTTCAGTTGCCTCTTGTTTAGGGCTCATAGAAATTTTCTTTAATTTCTTACAAGGTTATTTACATATGTAATAGGGAGCCTACTTGTATACTATCTAATAATTGTAGAGGGAAATTTTTGTAGCATGAGAGCTTTCAGGTATTCTATTTCTCCATATTGCCAAAATTGAAGTTCTGTATTTAATTTTTAAAATAGTTATTGATACATAATAGATGTAAATATTTTCTGGGCACATATGATAATATAATTCATATAATCTGTAAAGATCAAAGCAATGTAATTGAAATACATTACCTTACCTTAAATATTTCCTTAAATATTTTTAATTAACATACCTTAATATTTTTCTTTTCATTATGTTAGAAACATTCGAATAATTTTCTTCTAGCTTTTTGAAACTTACAATAGATTATTGTAACCTATAATCACCCTACTGATCTGTCTAACACCAGGTCTTATTTCTTCTGTCAGAAGAATATTAACCCCTCCTTATCCCCTTTCCCGCTTACCCTTCACAGCCTCTGGAAACCAGCAATCTTTATGGGATCCACTTTTTATTTTTTTACCTCCAATATATGATCGAGAATATGTGATATTTGTCTTCTGTGCTTGGCTTGTTTAACTTAACATAATAACCTCCAGTTCTACCCATGTTGCTGTGAATGAAATAATTTCATTCTTCTTAATGGTTATATAATATGTCATTGTGTATGTATAGTACATTTTCTTTATTAATCCATTGATGGGCAATGATTGATTCCATATTTTGGCTATTATGAATAGTGCTGCAGTAAACATGGGAGTCCAGGTGTCCCTACAATGTACCAATTTCCTTCCTCGTGGATATTTATTCTACCCAGTAGTTGAATTGCTGGATAATATGCTAGTTCTATATAATTTTTTAAGAATTTACATACAGTTTTTCATAGTAATCGTTCTAATTCACATTCCCAACAACAGTGTACAGGATGTCCCTTTCTGCACATGCTCACCAGTATTTGTTATTCCCTGTCATTTTCATAGAAGCCATTTTAACATGGGTGAGGTGATATTTCATTGTGGTTTCGATTTGCATTTCTCTGATATTTAGTTATTTTAAGCAATTTTCATAAATGGCCATTTGTGTGTCATCTTTTGAGAAGTGTCTATTCAGATCTTTTGTTCATTTTTAAATCATTATTCTACTGAATTGGTTAAGCTCGTTATGTACTCTGGTTATTAATCCTTTCTTAGATAGATGGTTGAAAATATCTTCTCTCATTCTCTTGGTTGCCTCTTCACTTTATTGATGTTTCCTTAGCTGTGCAGAGCTTTTTAGCTTGATATAATAACATTCGTGTATCTTTGCGTGGTTGTCTGTGCTTTTGAGGTCCACATGAAAAGTCTTTGCCCAGAGCAATGTCCTGGATTGTTTCCCCAATGTTTTCTTTTTCTTTTCTTTTCGAGACGGAGTTTCGCTCTTGTTACCCAGGCTGGAGTGCAATGGTGCAATCTCGACTCACCGCAACCTCCGCCTCCTGAGTTCAGGCAAGTCTCCTGCCTCAGCCTCCTGAGTAGCTGGGATTACAGGCACGCGCCACCACGCCCAGCTAATTTTTTGTATTTTTAGTAGAGATGGGGTTTCACCATGTTGACCAGGACGGTCTAGATCTGTTGACCTCGTGATCCACCCACCTCGGCCTCCCAAAGTGCTGGGATTACAGGCTTGAGCCACCGCGCCCGGCCCCTCCCCAATGTTTTCTACCAGTAGCTTTGGAGTATCAGGTCCTGTCTTTAATACATTTTGAGTTGACTTTTGTAGAAGGTAGGGGATAGGGATCTAGTTTTATTCTTCTGAATCTGGTTATATATTGTATATTGTTGGCACCTTTGTCCAAAATCAGTAGGCTATAAATTTTTGGATTTATATCTGTGTTCTCTGTTCTGTTTTATTGGTCCATATGTCTGTGCCTTTGCCAACAGCATGCTCATTTGGTTCCTGTAGCTTTGTAGTATATTTTGTAGTCAGATAAGGTGGTGCCTCCAATTTTGTTCTTCTTGTTAAAGATTGCTTTGGCTATTCAGGGTCTTTTATGGCTCATATAAATTATAGGATTGGTCTTTATATTTCTGTGAAGAATGTCATGGGTACATGGATATTTTGATAGGGTTGCATTGGGTAGAATAGACACTTTAACAATAATATTTATTTATTTTATCATTTTAGAGACAGGGTTTCACACTGTCTCCTGAGCTAGAGTTCAGTGGCATGATCATAGCTCACTGCACCCTCAAACTACTGGCCTCAAGGGATCCTTCTGCCCGAGCTTCCTGAGTAGCTTGAACTATAACTGTGCACTACCATGGCTGACTAATTTTACAAATGTTTTATTGAGATGGGGTCTTGCAATGTTCTCCAAGATAGTCTCAAACTCCTAGACTCAAGCAATCTTTCTGTCTTGGCCTCCCAAAGTTCTGTGATTACAGACATGAGCCATTATACTCAGTCTCTGCTCTGATCTTTAAGATTTCTTCCTTTCTATTAATTTTGGGTTTGGTTTGATTTTGCTTTTCTAGGACCTTGAGGTACATCATTGCATTGTTCATTTGAAATATTTTTACTGTTTTTATGGAGGCAAGTATTGCTATAAACTTCCCTCAGTACTGCTTTTGCAGTATCCTAAAGATTTTCTTTTCCAAAATTTACTTTTATTTTGTTGATAAATATCATAGAATGATAGTTGAGTCTATAGGGAAGACAACATCAAATCCAATGGGCTCATTTTAATTTAGTTAGTAAAAGTTAGTAAAATGAGTTAAATATAATAAAACTAGAATATTTGGTGGCAACTTATAAAATTAGTACTGTTGCATCATTCTTAACTATTAGCATACCTAGGTAAATGCTAGACATTTTCCCTGGTAGTACAAATTAGAGGTAGAGAAAATGCTTGCCATTTGCTTATGAACTTTCCAAAAATAAACCATTTTAAGGCATGTGGTGGCAGTGCTATTTGCCTTAGTTCATTGGTTGTTCACTTTTCAAAATTTGTGACTTTTAACTGCTAACACATTTGATTGAATATGTTGAATTGGAATTATTATTTCTCAATTCAGCATTTGAGTTTAGTTGATGATTTTCTTTTGAAGAAATTAGTTTATTTAAAAGCAAGATCACCTAGGCTGGGGGTTGGTGCATATCAACCCTCCATCTAATGTGATATCTAAGATGTGCAGGATAGGACAGTTTAGAATTAGTGCCTTGACACCTACATATGGCTGCATTCCGTACCTCAGTGAAGAAGCCGAAGGATGCTGACACAGTGATGTGGAGGGCGTTGCTGAGAAACTTTTCCAACGGTGTATTAATGTGATTGGTTTTCTTTTTATTTTAAGCTAAACGTCTAAAACAAATTTCAGGTTAACAGTTCATACAACTCAGATTTAGTATTATTGTTTATCATAAAACATATTATGTTCCTAGTTTTAAAAGTACCCAAACTATGATTTATATAATTTATTGGCATTTTTGCTGAATAGGTTTAAGTCAGATAATAGATTTTAAAAAAGCAAATGAAGCAGTGTGTCAAAATTTAATGTTTCATAATAAAAAATAGATACGTTCACTTAAAAAAAAAGAAAACAAAATTTTACTGATTTAAGCCTTTCTGGTAAATGTTATTCCTTCTTTTTATTCAATTATTATTACTATGAATATTGTACTCACTGCAAAAACAAAGTCCTTCTGAAATGAATAGTTGTGTTTGCCACTTTAAAAAAAAGTCAGAAATGAATGTATCAAGACGTATTTTGAAAATGTATTTCTCCTATGAAAATCCGAAAGTCACTCTCTGAATAAAAACTTTTAAATTTAGCTGTGATATTTCTAAACTCTGATATACTTCAAGAGTGCATATATGAACACATGTGATTGTGTGTTCTATGATATTCAGATAATCCATAAAGGCTACATATAGAATTACTAATGCAATCAGAAAGGTTGTTTCAAATAAAATTAAAATTTTGATAAAACTCTCTCCTAAACACTATTGATTCCAGGCAAGTGAACACTGTTTACATTCTTTTCCAGTTCATATACTATATCCTCTTCTATTTTAAGTTACCAGATTTTAGAATTTTGATTTAACAAAGATATTCATAGTAAGTGTACAGTGGTGGTACTTGATATTCTGAAATCATGGGATTTTTCTTTTAAAAGGTAAAAGTTTTAGGCACATAGGTTTTCCTTTGATGGCAATATTAGGTTTAGTGGGATCAGGACAAAGATTGGAAAATGAACCAAGAAGCACCTTTTCTTCCACATAGTGAATGTGCTGTTCAATTTAGAGAGGAGTGGGAAAGAATATTTCATCAGCATTAGTTGCGCTCCAATACTGGAAAAGCTTTTCCTTCTGTCAGACAGTCCTCGGTTCTCTTCTTTAAATCTTCCTTAGGAAATAATGAAACTTACCTCCTTTTACAGAAATTAATCTGCTTATCAGGTTATTCAAAATCAGACCATTATGACTGGGCCTGGTGGCTCACACCTATAATCTCAGCACTGTGGCAGGCCGAGGCAGGTGGATCTCCTAAGATCAGGCATTTGAGACCAGCCTGGCCAACAAGATGAAACCCTTCCTCTACTAAAAATACAAAAATTAGTGGGGCATGGTGGTGCATGCCTGTAATCCCAGCTACTTGGGAGGCTGAAGTAGGAGAATAGCTTGAACCTGCAAGGTGGAGGTTGCAGTGAGCCAAGATCATGCCATTGCAATCTAGCCTGAGAGACAGAGCAAGACTCCATCTCAAAAAATCAGACTATTACATAATTAAGAGTATACATATGGTTTTACTTTGGCAAGTTAGAAACTTAGATTCCTGCTAAATAAATCAGAATCTCTTCAGGGAAAATCAGACTGCCTTTTCCTGCTTTTGCAAATATATCACGACGATTATCTGGTATGATATCAGATATTTTGCAGTACTAAATATGACTATGCTTTCAATCAATGATGCTAAATATCAAGCAACCTCTGTTACAGGCTCTACGCCAACTTTAGTGGCTGCCCTTCCAATGTTTGTCTTAGTTTCCTAATAGAGTAGTCTAAGTCTACTGAACTTTCTGAAGTTTTTGAGTGAAAATTTGAAAATACATTGTCTGAAAATATCAAATATGGTTATATTTGGTTCTGTTCAACTGAGGGTAATTTCCTTCCCTGTCATTTCTGTTGTAACAATAAAATATTTTAGAGAAAACTCAACGTTTATTTTATACTAACCATCCATGTAAAAAAACAAAGTCAAAAGTCACTTTTAAAAGGAAAGAGAGAGCACTACTGTACTATTTATGGAATACAGAGTGCCTGATACTGCTTTTTATTGACTCTTACGTAGAATTGCTAGTATAACTCAAACACAGCTGTATCACCTTTGACAAATGGAGTATTTCTAATGTTACGCTATAAACATGAAGCATTGTATTACATGTTAAACCATCCACATGATCACGATCCATCCTCTTTATATAAATATATCTTATATAAAAAATGGCCAGCATGTCAAAACCTATTATATGGAGATAAGATGACAGAGTAACTAAAATTTTAAATTCAAATAAGATTACATCACCATACAGGATGACTTGCTTATGCTTTATCCAACATATTAGATTTTCAAGCTTTTTATAATATTACATACTAAAAGTTGGGAGAGTCTTCAGGACTATTTTTTTCTAATATAAAAATCAATCAAACATGAGTTTTACTATTAAAAAGGATTTATGAAGGAGGGTCACATTTTATTTATTTGCTACTCATAAAGGTATAAAATGTTTGAAAGTATTAGGAAACACAAGTTTGTCATATAAATGTTTCAATCTACTGAAATCAGTTAGTAGATATCACTGACTCTCCTTGCGATCATCTATAACACATGATAAATACATGCTTACATTTGCAAGATTACTGCACACATTTTGGAAAATTTCCATTTGATATTAATTACTTGTTATATTTCAAGGCTGTCCAATAGAACTTCTGTGATAGTGAAAATGTTCATAGAGCTGCCCAATTACCATAGTGTCTGGACACGTGGTTTGCTGGGCTTTTGAAATTAGTGATATTGAATTTTTAATTTTGCTTAATTTTAATTTGAATAGCCACACATTTTATGGATTTTATTTCTGTTTTGTGTTTAATGAAGCCAGCTCTTTTCCTAAGCTTTCAAAATTTTTCATAAGAAGAGAATGTTTGATAACTGCCAAGTAGTAGTAAGGATATATAATTTAAGGGATGTATTCTTCCTTCACAGTTCATATTTTTTGTTACACAGCTAACACATTTCAGTCATTCTCTGTAAATCTTAATTGCGTGAAAGTCATTTCAGTAGTATTCCTACTGTCACCTTGAATCCTCTTTTTAAGCCAGTGATAGTGCCTGCAATACTCTTGTCAGAAGAAAACCATTTGTTGTTGCCTGTATTATACAGTGAGCTTTCAATTATTCTCAGAATAGGCTTTTATAGAGTTGGGATAAAAAGTGCATGTGAGGGGAGCCTTGTTCTCTGGATGTCTCAAACTAGGAACACCTCCCCAGTAATGGAGTAAAGAAATGGTGAGGGGTTGTCACAGGAAGCTTCAGAAGAATCACTTTATGACAGGCTATTGTGATGAGCATTGTGACAGCCTCAGGGATTGCAATCTAAGGATAGAGGAGAAGAAAACCTGCAGCAAGTCAATGGATTCAAAAACTTTGAGAAGCATGCTAACAAGTGCCTTGTTAAAATTCACATCAATGCAAGTTGTTTCTAGCTTCAACATAAATTCAAGAGATTTTGCTCCGTTTTTCATTGTTATTTCTCTGGTACATATGCACTTATAAATAAATTTAACAGTGTGACTTGTATTTGTTTAATTCATGTATCCGAAAAGACAATGAATTAGACAGCACCAGACAGCAGTTACAATGTTAAATTACGGTTTCTGGTTTAAAAGGAAGACAAAGCACAATGTCTGGAAATTATTAAATACTGAAATTCTCCTTTACTGAAATTCTCCTTCAATTCTTCCCTTCACTTAGTTTTAGAGTACTTTTATATACATAGTCTGTCCTAAATGTTCTCCATTTCTAAATTAGTTAATATTTCAAACAGGTAAATAAATAAATGATGATGTGAAAGACTACTGGCATAACAGACATAACAGAATTGACAAAAGTAAGTGAAATAAAAATATATGGGAACTCATACCTATTATAGGTAGGATAGAATATCATATTCTAAACAAAGAAGGATATGTGTATTATACCTCAATTAACATTTATTTACTATTTAATTTGCTTACAGGAATCTAGGCTTAGAAGGGATAACAGTTTCACAGAGTAAATGCAATAGTTAAAAATATCCCCATTCCATCTCTGCCTTCCACATTTCTACATCCTTCTCCATTCCTTTTGCTCTGCACATTTCTGCTTTATGGTTTAACATCTAGTTCTCGTGACTGCTGTGTACATTTGAATTTAACCACGTTTATTACCAATCAAAGGTATAGTAACTTTCTACAATATTGCAAAGGAAGATAATACCCTCAAGGTTGAAATAAAAATAAAATTCAAAGAATATTCTCCCTTTTAAGAATAGATGTTTGCTGTAAGCTGTGTCAAGATGGTGCTCAATGATCCTCATTCCGTGCATATTATCTAAATTTGCCATCATATATATATATATATATATATATATATATATATATGTATGTATGTATAATTCATGTATTTTCTGATAAGAAAGAGGAGATAGGAACCAGGCTTACTAGTCAATAGTGAATCACTTCTTGGCTATTGAGGGTAGAAACATTATGGTTGTATTTCTATCGTTTTATACACCCTGTTGGAAATTTAAAGTGTGTTTCTTTTCAGATTTGTGTAATTTATATACTATTTGAATTTACAATTTGTACTGATTGTGTAAACACCATGCATGTATCTCTCGAGTGTTATCTAGAGGCCAAATTCACAAGTTACTACTGAAAGGGGAATGATAAAACATAGATCAGTTAAATGTAGTGATACCAAAATGTGGCCTGTTGTGATTAAGTCCACACTCATGCATCAGCCTCTAACAATTGAGAAAACTGAAATCTTCAATTCAGGAAGTAGCATTTTGATTTCTTTTCAAACAGTCTTATATGTTGTTAAATTGTAATGTTGTAATGAGGACTAAAGGGATTCATATAAATGTGAAATATATAGTAGGGTCCCTGATACTTAAAAAGTTCCATACACCAATAGC
The DNA here is from genome assembly GCF_048565385.1 of Saimiri boliviensis. Lineage (NCBI taxonomy): Eukaryota > Metazoa > Chordata > Mammalia > Primates > Cebidae > Saimiri > Saimiri boliviensis. The sequence continues at coordinate 31,146,887 of NC_133466.1, read as the reverse complement.
TCATTATTTTCTCTTGTAATTGTGTTGGAAAGCTACATTCAAATGGTTATATTTTGATTTTCCTGTTCACTTATTGGAAGATAAAACATGGCTAAATTATAGCTGCATTACAAACATTGAAGGCACAGCAAGAGTATTTTTAATAACATTCCCATAGGTAATATAATGCACAGGAAATTAAGCGACTGCTGTACTTTTTCAACCTGTTTATAATTTTAAATTAATTTATGATGATGAATTTTAATGGCTTAGATAAAAATCATGCTGTGTTTATGTTTTAAATATGAAGCCACAATAAAAATGTACCTAAGTGAATCTGATATTTTGTAAAAATAAATACAGGATATAAAATCATGAAGAGATTACGAAAATGAGTTATTAATTCTCTAGCAAGCCTTTCTTCTTCAGATTATAGGAAAATTTACTGTATTGTCAAAGAAAGATCCTTACAATAATGAAATGTTATATCTTGGGGGAAAATTAAGCATGTTGAATGTTGGCAGTATTACAAAGTATAACCTATTTTTGTTCTTTTGTCTGTTTTCTGATTCTGGATGTTTCATCTCCTCATCAAATCCTGGAAGCTGCATGGTACTGGTCTGTTCTCCTGCTGTGTTTCCCAGCTGCTGGATAGAACTTTGTTGACAACCAAATTCCCTTGCTGGACACTGTTTCTACCTTTCCTGTCACCCCTTGTGTGCATTCACTGAATCTTTGCATGTCACAGATATGTATATTTCCTGGCAAAGAGGGACAGATACTATATTTGCAGAGGCAACCTGTTGAAATAATCAAACTGTTTACAGTTATTAGCAACAGGCTTTTCTCTCCCCAGGCCAAGTTTCTTAGGTCTGAATCAGAGCTCAGTAATATTCCAAACATTTATTCAGACTCAACTCTTCCTCCCAGCAACTAGAGATGTTTCTGCTGAGTCTAAGTCAAACTTTGTTTTTTGTTTTGTTTTGTTTTTTTTTTTTTTTCTCTATATCAGTTCCCAACAAAGCTCCGTCTGCTATAGGTCCTGTCCTTCAGAATTGCCAAACACAATCAGATACGTCTGAACCAGAGAGATGGATACAGCTTCACTGGCTAAAGCTGGAGCTTTTACAAAACAAAGATTTTTAGTTCCTATTACAGATATTTTAATAATAGTTCTGAAAATTGACTATGGAGTCTCAAAGGTGGTTTTTCTTTTTTCTTTCAAACCACTATTCAAGTATGTATATGAAAGGTATTCTTCCAGAGCAACAAATAATCAAACCTTGATTCAATCAAGGATGGAATATTAGGTCAGAATTACGCTGAAGAGGGTTTGCACTAGGTGCCACTCCATGCTGCTAATGATTTGAAGAGAAAAACCAGAACTAAGAGTAATTAACACTAAATTTCAGTTTCATTAAGTTTTTATTTCTTTCTCCTAATTCAGAAATAAGAATAAACATGTAGGTTGGGCATGGTGGCTCATGCCAGAAGTCCTAGCAGTTTGGGAGACTGAGGCTCCTCGCTTGAGCCCAAGATTTCAAAACCAGCCTGACCAACATGGCAAAACCCCATCTCTATTTTTTAAAAATGCAAAAAATTGGCTGGGTGTGGTAGCTGACATCTTTGTCCCAGCTACTCGAGTGGTTTAAGTTGGGAGGATTGCTTGAGCCCAGGAGGTTGAGGTTGTGGGGATCTGTGATCATGCACTTCACTGCAGCATGGGTGACAGAGTGAGACCCTTTCTCAAAGAGAAGAAAAGAACAAATATGCATACATAAAAATCAAACTCTGTCAAACTCTTTCTTATATGGTTCTATATGACCCTTTCTACTGCCGTAATTCATATGTTAATTATTCTAGTGTGTGTAGTTACATAACATATTTTAACCTGCATTTCCATTCTGATTGATAGCATTTAAATTTTTTTTAATCTGCTTTTTGCCATCTGTATCTTTTTGTCTGTGAAGTGTTCAAAACGTCTTCTTGCTTCTTGAGTTTTTATTTCATTTCTTATTGCTTTGGAAGAGCTCCTCATATATTTAGGATTAAAAACCCTTAATCAGATATCTTTTTGGGAAGTATTTTCTCTTTATCTATAGATTTTCTTTTCCTTTTCTTGTGCTGTCTTTTGAGGAGAAGGAGATTTGAATTCCGAGGGAGTTCAGTTTTTTCTTTTATAAATAGTATTTTTTTGTGTCTTGCCAAAATATATGCTTAACCCATGGTCATAAACATATTTTTTAATCTTTTCTTTCAGAATATGTACAGTTTAGTTTTACGTTTGCTTCTGTGATCCATTTTGGATTTTTAAAAATAGATTCAGGAGATACATGTACAGGTTTGTTACATGGATATATTGCACAATGGTGAGGTCTGGACTTGTAATGTGCCTGTCACCTGAATTGTGAACCTTGTATCCACTGGGTAATTTTTCAACCCTTCTCATCCTCCTAGCTTCTCCTTTTTTGGAACCTGCAGTGTCTGTTATTTCTCTCTGTCAATATATACCAATTGTTTAGCTCCTACTTTTATGTAAAAATATGTGGTGTTTGATTTACTGTTTCTGAGTTATTTCATTTAGGATAATGACCACCAGTCCATCTGTATTGCTGGAAGACATGACTTCATTCTTTTTCTGGCTGCATAATATTCCATGTTATATAGAGAGACCACATTTCCTTTTCCAATCAATTGCTGGTGGACACTTAAGTTGGTTCTATGACTTTGCTATTGTAAATAGTGCTACAAAAACATGTAAGGGAATGTGTATTTTTAATAATTTCTTGTCCCTTTGGGTAGATATTCAGTAGTGGCATTACTGGGTGAATGGTAGGTTTATTTTTAGTTCTTTGAGAAAACTTTATGTGACTTTCCATAGAGGCTGTACTAATGTACATGCCTACCAACAGCAAATAAGCAAGCATTCCCTATTCTTCATGATCTCTGCAATATCTGCTATTTTTTTATACTTTTTAATAAAACTCATTCTGACTAGTGGGAGATAGTATCTCAGTGTTGTTTAACTTGCATTTCTCTGATAATTTTTTAATATGTTTTTGGCCACTTTTATATCTTTTTTGAGGAATGTCTGTTCATGTATTTTGTCCACTTTTTAATGGGATTACTTGTATTTTTTTGTTGTTGTTTTTTCATATTGAATTGTTTGAGTTCCTAGCAGATTCTGGATTATCAGATGCATAGTTTGCAAATATTTTCTCCCATTTTGTAAGTTGTCTCCTTACTCTGTTGATTTTTTTCTTTTGTTGTGAATAAGTTTTTTAGTATAATTCAGTACCACTCATCTATTTTGGTTTTGATATGATTTACTTTGAGGCCTAGTCATAAATTTTTTCCGAGGCCCATATTCAGAAGAGTTTTTTTTCCAGGATTTCTTCTAAGATTTTTACAATTTCAGGTCTTATAATTAAGTCTTAATTCATCTCAACTTATCTTTTCTATATGGTAAGAGATAGGGATCAAATTTCATTATTCTGCGTATGGTTATCCGATTTTCTCAGCACAATGTATTGAATATGATGTCCTTTTCCCATTGATTATTTTTTTTCAGCTTTGTTGAAGATCTGTTGATTGTGGCTTTATTTCTGGGTTCTCCATTCTGTTCCATTGATCTATGTGTCCATATTTGTACTAGTACCATACTGCTTAGTTACTACAGCCTCAAAATAAGTAATGTGGCATATTTAGCATTGTTCTTTTCTGTTTTGGGGAGATTGAAGGTTCTTTTTTGGTTTCATATGTATTTTAGGATTTTCTTTCTAATTATGTGAAACTGATGTTGGTAATTTGATAATATTTATATGGAATCTGTTGATTGATTTGAGAAGTATGGTTATTTTTCCTATATTGATTCTTCCAATCAGTAAGCATGGGATGGTTTTCCCCTTCTTTTTGTCATTTCCAATGTCTTTCATCGATGTTTTGTAGTTTGCCTTGCAGAGATTTTAATCTGCTTTGTTCAGTATATTCCTAGGTTTTTTTGTATGTGCATGTGTGTAAATGGGATTAACTTTTGGAATTGATTCTCAGCTTTAATGTTATTGGTGTATAGAAATGTTACTGATTTTTGTATATGAATTTTCTCTCATGAAACTTTACTGATATAATTTATCATGTCTAAAAGTCTTTTGATAGAGTATTTAGGATTTTCTGGTTATAAGAATATGCCATCAACAAACAGATGACTTGACTATTCTTTTTTTTTATAATTTGGATACTTTTTATTTCTTTCTTGATTTCTCTGTCAAAGACTTCCCTTAATGTGTTGGATAGAAGTGTTGAAAGTGAGCATCCATGTCTTGTTCCAGTTATTAGGGGAAATGTGTCAACCTTTATCCACTAACTATGGTGTTGGCTATAGATTGGTTTGATGCCTTTTATTATTTTGAGGTATGTTTCTTTGATGCCTATTATGTGAAGGGTTTTTATTATGACAGGGTGTTGGATTTTACTGCATTCTTCTTCTGCATCTATTGAGGTGATCATATGGCTTTTGTTTTTAATTTTACTTATATGGTTAATAACTTCTATTGATTTACATATGTTGAACCATTTTTACATCCCTGGAATAAAACCCACTTGATCATGACATATTATCTTTTTGATGTGATGGTGGATTTAATTTCCTAGTATTTTGTAGAGCATGTTTGCATCTATTTTCATCATAGATACTGGCCTGTAGTTTTCTTCTTTTGGTCCCCTTGCTTGGTTTTGGTTTAAGGATGTTACTATTTCCATAGAATGAATTAGAGAGAAATATCTTCCTTTTGGTGTTTTTGGAACAATTTTAGTAAGATTGGTACCAACTCTTATATCTGGTAAAATTAACTGTGAATCCATCTGTTTCTGGGCTTTTACTGGTTGAAGTTTTTCTTATTACTGATTCAGTTTTATTACTCATTACTGATCTGTTCACCCTTTCTATTTTTTCTCGGTTCAGTTTTGAGAGGTTGTAATTTTTTAATCATTCATTTATTTCTATTAGGGTTTCTGGTTTTTGTACATAGAGCTGCTCATAGTAGCCTCTCATTGTATTTTATATTTATTTGGTATCAGTCATAAGTCACCTTTATCATTTCTAATTGTGCTGATTTGAATCTTCTCACCTTTTTTCTTAATTAATCTTGTGGTCTATAAATTTTGTTTATCCTTTTCAGTAAACAACTTTGTGTGCTTTAGTCTTTGTATAATCTGTTGTTCTCTGTCTCATTTAATGCCGTCTTGATCTTTGTTACTTCTTTTTTTCTGTTAGCTTTGGGTTTTTTTAGTTCTTGTTTTTCTAGTTCCATGTGTTGTGAGATTATTTTTTAAATTTGAGATACTTCTATATTTTGATGTAGGCATTTAATGCTATAAACCCACATCATAGTACCACTTTGGCTGTATCTCTGAGGTTTCAGAATGTTGTATCTGTATTTTCATTCATTTAAATTTTGTTTTGCCTTAATTTTGTTATTTACCCAAAAATCATTTAGGAGCAAGTTGTTTGGGTTCCACGTATTTGTATAGTTTTGAGGGTTCCTCTTGGTATTCATTTCTAATTTTATTATTCTATGTTTTGAGAATATACTTGATATAATTTCAGCTTTTTATTTCATTGAGACTTACTTTATGGCAAAACATATGATCAATTTTAAGGGAATGCTCCATGCACAGAGGAGAAATATATATATTCTGCAGTCATTGAATAAAATGTTGTGTCTAGTAGGCCCACTTAGTCTGGAGTTCAGTTAAAACCCGAGGTTTCTTTGTTGATTTTCAGCCTCAGTGATCTCTCTAGTGCTGTCAGTGGAGTGTTGAAGTTCCACACTATCATTATATTACCATATATCTCTTTTCTTAGTCCTAGTAGTATTTGTCTTATGAATCTGGGTACTCTGGTTTTAGGTGTATAATTAAAATAGTTTGTTGTTGTTGTTGAAAATTTTGTCATTATAAATGACCTTCTTTGTCTTTTTTAAATATTGTTGATTTAAAGTCTGTTTAAACTGTTATAAGTATAGCTACTCCAAGTAACTTTTATTTTACTTTAGTATGGTATATCTTTTTCCAAACCCTTTACTTTTAGTCTGTGAGTGCCTTTACTCATTAGGTTACTTTCCTGTAGACAGAAAATGGTTGGATCCTGTTTTTTAATCCAACTGGCCAGTTTATAGCATTTAAGTGGAGCCTTTAGATCATTGTTGTTGATGGTTAATATTGATATATAAGGTTTTCTTTTTTAAAAAAAAAATTCCTCTAAAAAAATGGGATAGGTGTGCAGAACATGGAGGTTTGTTACATAGGTATATGTGTGCCATGATGGTTTGCTGCACCTGTTGACCCATCCCCTAAGTTCCGTCTCGTCATCCTTCAACCCCAACAGGCCCTGGTGTGTGGTGTTCCCCTCTCTGTGTCCATGTGTTCTCATTGTTCAGCTTCCACTTATAAGTGAAAATATTTGGTATTTGGTTTTCTGTTCTTGTGTTAGTTTGCTGAGGATTATGACTTCCAGCGTCATTCATGTCCCTGCAAAGGACATAATCTCATTTCTTTTTATAGCAGCATAGTATTCCACCGTGTATATGTACCACATTTTCTTTATCCAGTCTATCATTGATGGTCATTTGGATTGGTTCTCTGCTATTGTAAATAGTGCTGCAATAAAAATACATGTGCATGTGTCTTTCTACTAGAATGATTTCTATTCCTTTGGATATATACCCAGTAATGGGATTGCTGGGTCAAATGGTATCTCTGATTCTAGATCCTTGAGGAATTGCCACACTGTCTTCCACAGTGGTTGAACTAATTTACATTCCCACCAACAGTATAAAAGCATTCCTATTTCTCCACAGCCTCACCAGCATGTATTGTTTCCTGACATTTTAGTAATCACGGTGTGAGATGCTTTCTCATTGTGGTTTTGATTTGGATTTCTCTGATGATCAGCGATGTTGAGCTTTTTTTCATATATTTGTTGGCCATGTAAATGTCTTCTTTTGAGAATTATCTGTTCATACACTTTGCCTACTTTTTGATGAGGTTGCTTGTTGTTTTTCTTGTAAATTTATTTAAGTTCCTCATAAATTCTGGATATTAGACCTTTGTCAAATAGGTATATTCCAAAATTTTCCCCCTTTCTATAGGTTGCCTTTTCACTCTGATGATAGTTCCTTTTGCTGTACAAAAGCTTTTTAGTTAAATTAGATCCCATTTGTCAATTTTGGCTTTTGTTGTAATTGCTTTTCACATATTTATCATGAAGGCTTTCATATGCCTATGTCCTGAATAGTATTGCCTAGGTTTTCATCCATATTTTGATGGTTTTAGGTTTTACATTTAAGTCTCTAATCCATCTTGAGTTAATTTTTGTATAAGGTGTAAGGCAAGGTTTCAATTTCAGTTAGTTTATTCAGCACTATTTACTAAATTGGTGATTCCTTCTCCATTGCTTTTTTTGTCAGGTTTATTGAAAATCAGATGGTTGTAGATATATGGTATTATTTCTGAGGTCTCTGTTCTGTTCCATTTGTCTACATGTCTTTTGGTACCAGTACCATGCTGCTTTGGTTACTGTAGCCTTGGAGTTTAGTTTCAAGTCAGGTGGTGTGATGCCTCCGTTTTTTTCTTTTCTCTTAGAATTATGTTGGCTATATGGGCTCTTTAATTCCACACGAAATTTGAAATCGTTTTTCCTAATACTGTGAAAAAAAAATGTCAATGGTAGTTTGATGGGAATAGCACTGAATCTATAAATGACTTGGGCAGTATGACCATTTGCACAGTATTGATTCTTCCTTTCCATGAGGATGGAATGTTTTTCCATTTGTGTCCTCTCTTATTTCCTTGAGCAGTGATTTGTAATTCTCCTTGAAGAGACCTTTCACACTTCTTGTTAGCTGTATTCCTAGGTATTCCATTCTCTTTTTAGTGATTGTGAATGGGAGTTCATTTATGATGTGGCTCTCTGCTTGTCTATTGTTTGTGTAAAGGAATGTTTGTGACTTTTGCACATTTGTTTTGTATCCTGAGACTTTGCTGAAGTTGCTTATCAGTTTAAGGAGGTTTTGGACTGAGATAATGGGATTTTCTGAATGTAAAATCTTGTCAACTGCAAAGACAGACAATTTAACTTCCTCTCTTCCTAATTGAATATCCTTTATTACTCTCTTGCCTGATAGCCCTTGCCAGAACTTCCAACACTATGTTGAATAGGAGTGATGAGAGAGGCATCCTTGTCTTGTGCTGATTTTCAAAGGGAATGCTTCCAACTTTTGCCTTTTGAAAATGATATTGGCTGTGTGTTTGTCATAAATAACCCTTAGTACTTTGAAATATGTTTCATCAATATCTACTTTATTGAGAGTTTGTTGTTGTTTTAGATGCAGTCTTGCTCTTCATGAGGCTGGAGCTCTGTGGCATGATCTTGGCTCACTGTTCTCTTGACCTGGTCATCTGCCTGCCTCAGCCTCCCAAAGCGCTGGTATTACAGGCATGAGCCACTATGCCTGGTTGACAGTTTTTAACATGAAACAATGTTGACTATTATCAAAGGCCTATTCTGCATCTATTGAGCTAATCATGAGCTGTTAGTCTTTGGTTCTATTTATGTGATGGATTACATTTATTGATAGGGATGTGCTGAAACAGGCTTGCATCCCAGAGAGGAAGCTGACTTGATGATGGTGATAAGTTTTTGATGTGCCACAGGATTTGGTTTTTCAGGATTTATGCATAGATGTTCATCCGTGATATTTGCCTGAAGGTTTCTTTTTTTGTTGTCTCTTTCTGGTTTTGGTATCAGGATGGTGCTGGCCTCATAAAATGAGTTAGGGAGGTGTCTCTCCTTTTCAATTATTTGGAATAGTTTCCAAAGGAATGGTCCCAGCTCCTCCTTATACCTCTGGTAGAATTCAGCTGTGAATCCATCTGGTCCTGGGCTTTTTTTTTTGGTTCGTAGCGATATTAATTACTGCCCCAATTTCAGAACTTGTTATTGGTCTATTCAGGGATTCAACTTCTTCCTGGTTTAGTCTTGGGAGGGTGTATGTGTCCAGGAATGTATCCATTTACTCTAGATTCTCTAGTTTATTTGCATAGAGGTGTTTGTGGTATTCTCTGGTGGTAATTTGTATTTCTGTGGGATCAGTGGTGATATCTCCTTTATAATTTTTTATTGTGTGTAACTGATTCTTCTCTCCTTTACTAGTCTAACTAGCAGTCTATTTTGTCATTTTTCCAAAAAAAAAGAAAAAAGAAAACAGCCCCTGGATTTCTTGACTTTTGGAAAGTTGTTCATGTCTGTATCTCCTTCAATTCTCTGATCTTCATTATTTCTTGTCTTCTGATAGCTTTTTGATTAGTTTGCTATTGCCTCTGTAGCTCTTTTAATTGTGATGTTAAGATGTTGATTTGAGATCTTTCTAGCTTTCTGATGTGGGTATAGTGCTACACTCTTTCCCCTTAACACTGTTTTAAGCTGGGTATCAGAGGTTCTGCTACACTGTCCCTTTGTTCTCATTGGTTTCAAAGAACTTCCTAATTTCTGCCTTAATTTTATGATTTACCCAGGAGTCATTCAGAAACAGGTTGTTCAATTTCCATGTAATTGTGTGGTTTTGAGTGAGTTTCTTAATCCTGAGTTTTAATTTGATTGCACTGTGGTCAGAGAGACTGTTTGTTACCATTTCAGTTCTATTGCATTTGTTGAGGAGTGTTTTACTTCCAATTATGTGGTTGATTTTAGAATAAGTGCAATGTGGCACTGAGAAGAATGAGTATTCTCTTGATTTTGGGTACAGGTTTTGTAGATGTCTACCAGGTTATCTTGGATCTCATTGAAGTTTTTTACATTTCATATTCTGAATTTCAGAATTCCCTGTTTGTTAGGTTCCATTGCTAGGGAGAGTGTGATTCTTTGGGAGTGTCAAATCCCCGTGTTTTTGTATGGAAATAATTTTTATGCTGATTCCTTCTCATCTGAAGGGACTGTCATTGCTTGTGTTTGAATTTGCTCTCACCTGGATGGAACTTTATTTTCATACTTTTCTTTCTTGAGGCTGTGGCCTCAAGAAGTTGCATGTAATTGTTTGCCTTCAATTCTGGTTGCTTTCAGGGGGCCAACGATTTATATTTATTTGCTTTTCAGAGATAATTTCTGTGGGATGGCTTTTTCAAATGCTGACTTTTGCAACAGTGTATTAGGTATATGAACCAATTCACTATATTTTGCATGGCTTGGAATGTAGAGGTCTCAGGAAGCTTATCTTCTTTCTTAGCACTATACCCTCTGTCAGTAAGTATTTTTATTTGGTTGTGAAATTTAGTCTCCAGTCCAGTAGGTAAAATTACAGATAAGAGCGGCTCATTCTCAAACACCCTGAAGATGAGCAGAAGCACCCACTCTGACTGGGATGGCTGAGGAAGCTCACGGTAGACTATGGTGAGGTCTCCATAGGGTGGTGTATGGGGAGGGATATACTAGTTCCTTGTCCTAGCAGATTGGCATGTGATTTATTTCCCTATGATACCCTTATCCCAGAGCTCATGAGCATCATTTCAAAAAGACATTGTGCTTTATCTCAAGGCCACAATGTAACTGAGGTCCATGGAAAATGCTTGAATGGCAGCTACCACCAAAATGTCTTTGGGGTGGATCCCCTTCCCTCAGTCCAGACAGACAGCTCTGTGGCTGATCTGCACTCTGCTGTAGAAATGGTGCCACCCCACATGTGGGGTGGGAGATGAGCACAACCTTTTGTGCAAGTCTGGACTGGGAGGCACAATTTTAGTGGGGGTTCAGCTGCTGTTTACTAAGTAGCCCTAAATAGCACTGGAATGGCTGTCTCCAGTTGCACATGTGCCAACTCCCAGTGTAAAAAGACACAGCAGTGGACAAGAGAGTGAGAGAAGATCCTCTCCACATTCATTTCTAGCCACTGATGCCTCCTGACCACTGGAATAGAGCAACACTTCCCTTTTTCATTGATCTGCACCAGGTCCACATCTTGAATGGGAGAATACAGTCACATTCTTGTCACCAAAAGGGAGTTCTCTGGCCAGGGAGAGCATTCCTATGTCCCAAAGTGTACTTTGAAGGCTGCAATAGTCTTCACCCTAAGGGCAGCCCATACTGTGGGCTAATTCTCTGAGGATCCTACAGCTCCCTAGAGCAACCATTTCATATGGTTGTCCCAGTCTTAGTACATTCTAGGAAATATTCATGGAACACCTAGTCATGTGTAGACACAAAGACTGAATCTCTGGGCAGGTTAGTGGCCCACAACAAGTGCACAACCAGTGTGATGCCTACTGCCTCAGCTCAGAATTGAAGGAAGCGTGAATGAGCCTGCGCAAGCTGATTACCTGACGCTCTGCTCTCCAGAAGTTTCCAAATGACTGCCAATAGCAGTGTCTGGGCTCATGAGGGTAGACTAGCTCTCCAACAATTTGGCAGTCGGCAGGCCACCACAGGTTTGGGGGAGCAAAGGAACACCTCCACCTATTCTTTCCATGGGACACCAAGTTCCTCAGTAGTCAATCTCTGCTAGACTCTTGTTACACTCCAGTTTTACCCTTGGGCCTATAAATTTGGATCTTCTTTCTGAGGAGAACTGATATCTGATATCACTAGTCTGCCATCTTCATAAAAAGACGACTTGCACTATATATCGTAAAATGTAAGCATAGAAATTCATTTTTGTGCAAATACAGTCCAGGCCTTATTGACTTACCTTGGACCCTTTGGCTATTGATTATATGAGTCTGGATCTACTTCTGGGCTTTCTAATCTATTTGTTTAATTTAGGTGTTTATCTTTAGGCCAATACAAGCCTGTCTTGAATGCTGAAATCAGGTAATATGACTCTTCTTATTTTGTTATTTTTCAGAAATATTTTGGTTAATATATATTTTTAGCTTAGCTTTGAGTGCTATAAATCAAAAGTGTTTGGGACAGGTCTCAATGAATTTAGAAGTTTATGTTACCAAGGTTAAGTATGTGCCTATAACAAAGCCTCAGGAGGTCCTCAGAACATGTCCCCAAGGTGGCTGGGCTATAGATTGTTTTTATATGTTTTAGGAAGACATAAGTAATACGTGTAAGTTGTACATTGGTTCAGTCTGGAAATGTTGGAGAACTCAAAGTGAAGGCTTCCAGGTCACAGGTAAATCTGAAGATTTCCTCATTGGTCATTAGTTAAGTTTGTCTAAAGACCTTAATCAATAGACATTAATATTTAAGTTAAGACAGGGGGTTATGGAGATCAAAGGTTTTATTATGCAGAGGAAGGCTTCAGGTAGTAGGCTTCAGGGAGAAAAGATTGTCTTAAGTCTCTGTTTTAATATTATACTGGTCAATTATGCCTAAATTGCAAAGGGAGGAGAGTCTAATGAGGAACGTTTGACCACTTATTCCCATTATGGCCTATGCTATTGATTTTAGGTTATTTTTAGAATGCCCTTGACTGAAGGGAGGGGGTCCCTTCAGTTGGGTGCCTTGTTAGGGTGGGGAGGACAGAGTGTTCAAAGTTTTATTTTTGGTTTACAATATAAATTTTCCAAATAAGACACTTTATTTCTATTTTTTAATGTCCATGATTATAATTTGGATTGAATTGAAATCATAGATCAATTTGAGAAAGATTGATTTTATAATATTTAGTCTTCTGATCAATGGAACTAGTAACTATGTATGTATCCTTTCATTTTTCTCATCAGTATTTTAAAGTCCTCAGCACACAAATCTTGCGTATATTGTGTTAAATGTATCTTTATTTTATGATTTATATTCTAAGAAAAGTTAGTTTTTTAGTATTTTAATTTCCAGTTGTATTGCTAGACTATATAAATAAAATTAATTTTAATACATTGACCATATATCAAGAGACAACACTAAACCTACTTATTATCTTATTTTGAATACAAACTTATGATGCTTTAATTTTTACTCTAAGTGCTACTTGTCTGCATTACATGAATTTGTATGTTATGTTTTCATTTCCATTTAGTTCAGCATACTTTATTTTTCTTTTACTTACTCTTAGATGTATGTGGGTGATTTATAAATGTATCTTACTTCCAAATGTTTGGGAGTTTCCCATACATCTTTCTTAGTGTTTTCTGTTTAAACTCCATTTCATTCTTTTAAATTTGAGATTTATTTTCTGGCCCAGAATAAGCACTGTTTTGCAGAATGCATCATGTGTAGTTGAACATAATATATGTTATGCAGCTGTTTACTATAGTGTTCTATAAATATCTACCAGGTCAAATTGGTTGTTAGTGTAGTTTATTTTGTCTATATTCCTAATGATACTTTCTTTTTTTAAAATGAATTATTGACATAAAAGTCTATGTTATTGTAGCTTTCTCTATTTCTCTTATTTTGTCTTTTTTCTTTATGCATTTTACATCTCTCTTGATAGGTGTATACACACTTAGACTTTTATGTCTTTTGGATGAATTATCATTATTTTTACTTTTTTTGTTATCTTTGGTAATGTTCTGAGTTGGCTTTATTTTGATGTTAATACTTGTTCAGTAATTCCAAATTTTATCAATTTAATGTTTTCACGTGTGTCTTTCTCCAAACCTTTTACTTTTAGTCAACTATGTAATTATGTTTTTTTGTGTGTTTCCCTCTGGTAACATTTGCTCAGTCTAAAGATAGTTACCTTGGGCAAGTAAAGCTGGTGATGTTCTTCTCTGGGACTTTTGTATCTAAAAGAATCCTCCTTTGGCCAATAATTTCAAGTGCTGTTGTGTTTTCCTATAGAGATTATATAAAATAATTTCTTTTTTTCATCTAATCTGACCATGTCTGACTTTTAAATGAGACATTTACCCATAATGCAATTGTGGATATGGTTTAACTTAAATCTGCCATTTTGCTAGCTGTTTTGTGTTTTATCTCTCTGTAGTTTATTGCTTTTGCCCCTTACTTTTTGGCTTAGTTGAGTATTTTTAATAATTTTTAATGATTTTGTTTTATATCTGCTATTGCCTTGTTAGCTATACTTGTTTATTTCCTTCTTAGCTGTTGCTAAAGAATTTAAAACATATGTCTTTATAACACGTTTCTTTTAATCAGTCCAAAATCAATTGCTGTTCATTATGAGTAAGAATATAGAAATTTGTTTAAAAATCAGTGGACAAAACCATTTTAACACTAGAAAATAGTAGTTTTAAAGCTGAGTTTACCCTTCAAATAAAGCAATGTAGCTAAATGAAAAAAATTACTGTTCCTCCTCCAAAATATACTTGACTCTTTTTTTCAGTCTTTCCCCAGTCCTTTTAAAATTGCATCAGTACTTTAATTCTAATGTTGCTCAAGCTAAGGACATGCATTTTTTGTTATAATACTTTACTAATAAAATCATAACAATTATCTAATATTCATATTCTGAAAAACCATCCCTACAAATATGTAGTACTACATGATTTTCATGTTTTAATTTTTGGTCCCCTTTGTGACTAATAGCATCACTTCAAATATTGCAAAACAATGTGAAAGTACTAGAGGAGAACTTGATATATAAATTATGAATCACATGAAGGTGAAAGAGCAGTGCAGCATTCTGTGGCAGTGGCTTCTGCAGTGTTTGTAAAGATAATGGTCATAAGAGAATTGTGACCACAATATATATGGTATTGTATCTATGGACATTGAAAACATTACTTCATCTCTTTATCCTCATATTTAAATTGTAAATACCATTTTCATTATAGAAAAATAATATCATTTCATTTAATGAAATAAAATATTTTTAATTATCTTCGTTTTCTAGTATTTATGTATAACTTTAATTGTTATTTCATATTTTATGAGCTATAAATATGGATTTATATGCCAGTTCTACATATTTAAATGATATTATCAAAAATATACTTTATGGTAGTACTGAAGAACCGTGGAATTTTTTCTATTAAATAATGTCTGTTAGCCAAGGTTGAAATTAATCAGTTTGTACCTTCCCTGAACTTCTGCTCAACTCAGACCTTCTACATCCATCATCTCTTTCCTTCAGAAATTGGGCACTTGTCTCTTCTACCATGTAGGGAATAGGAGTTTATTACAAACTTTTATCAGTATTTGAGCATAATATTTGTTTTCTAGGTAGTTCAACAGGGTATACTATTTTATAAAATTTCAGTCACTATAAATGTTTTTATTATCATGGGATAAAAATCACAATCTTTTAATACAGTCCTCCTCACCTTATACACAGTTCTGCTTTCCAAAGTTTCAGTTATCCCTGGAACAGTACAGTAGGATAATAGAAAGAAAGAGAGAGAGAGAGAGAGAGAGAGAGAGAGAGAGAGAGAAAGATAGAAAGAGAAAGGATGCCCACATTCAGCTAACTTTTATTATTATACTCTATTTTATTATTGATTATTGTCAATATCATACCTAAGTTGTTATAGCTATGTATGTATAGGGAAAAACAGTATATTTAAAATTCAGTACTATCCACAGTTTTAGGCATCCACTGGGTATGCTGGAACATATCTCCCATGGATAAAGAGAAACTACTGAATTGATGATCAGAAGTTTTCTAATCACCTAAATTAATAATATATTAGTAAAATATTTCAATAAACTATTAAAATATAAATAAGCTAATATTTAGTCTTTATATTTTTAGAATACTGATAAAATATATACAACATAAAATTTGCAGATTTAACTATCTATATATGCAGATCAAAGGCATTATATTCATTCAGTTTGTGGTCCAACCATCACAACCATTCTTCTCCAGAACTGTTTTCATCTTGTAAAATGGAAATTGTATACGACTTAAACAATAACTCCTCATTTTCTCCTTCCCTTATCTCCTGGAAACCTCTACTCTACTTTCCATCTCTACAAATTTGACTCTCTGAAATACCTCATACATGTGGAGTTAGAGTATTTGTGATCAACTTATTGCATGTAGCATCATATCTACAAGGTTCTTCTGTGTCATAGCGTGAGACAGGATTTCCTCTTTCTTAAGGCTGACTGATAGGCCATTGTATTTATATACCACATTTTGTTTGTATGTTTCCCTGTCCATGGACATGTGTGTTGCTTTCCCCTTTTGAATTTCATGAATAATGCTGATGTAAATGTGAATGTATAAATATTTTTGAGCACTTACCATCAATTATTTTAGCTAAATACCCAGAGGTGGCATTTTTGGAACATGTGGAAACTCTATCTTAACTATTTTTAGGAATTTGCCATACTGTTTTTATATGATCTGCCACATTTTACATTTCCTTCAGCAGTGCATAGAGGTTTCAATTTCTCTTCATCCTTATTGACACTTATTTTCTGCTGCTTTTATAATTACCATCCTAGTATGTGTGAAATGGTAGTCCTTTAATTATTGTCTTACTTTTTTTGGTTAGAAGTTGCTAGCAAGAAATAAAACTCTATTTGTGGAAGAGAATGATATTTTGGTAAGGTGGGCCTTTTAAAAAAATGATGAATTGTGTCTTGGTCTGTTTATGCTGCTATAACAAAATACCCGAGTCTCTAATTTATAAATTACAGAAATTTATTTCTTGCCATTCTGGAAGCTGGGAAGTCCAAGTTCAAGGTAGCATCAATTTGTAAGGACCTTCTAGCTGTGTCCTCACATGGCAGTAGTTGGAAGGCAAATGGGAAGAATGCTAAGGGTTATTTGGCAGAATAGTAGAAGAACAAGCTAGCTAACATTGTAAGAAATCTCCTTATAAGAACCTTGATCCCATTCACAGGGGAAGTGCCTTCATAGCCTTTTAAATTACTATCTCTTTTAATACCATCATATTGTGGGTTAGGATTTCAACATATGTATTTTTGAGAGGACATGAACATTCAAACTATAGCAAAATCTATCACAGGGCAAGATTGATTATTAGAGAACAACTTGAATAATTTAAACACAGTCAGATTTGGAATTATAACAGAAATTTCTCCTTTGTTCAATTTAGTTATTTAGTTGTCTGTGGCCTTATTTACATGATGCCAAAATGAATGAATAAATGTGCTGTATTTACTCAGCTGGTTGGTTTAATAGAAAAACACCCATCAAAGTATATTTTGGCAGATATCAGCTTAGGAACTGCTTATTCCATTTAACCCACATGTGTAAATATCCCCTGCCAATACAGTTTGACTCAACACAACCCTTTCCTTACCTGTGTCACTAACTGCTAGAGTGCAAAAGAATTATGAAGCAGTGTGTTTTCTCATACTCATAGTGACACTTTCACAGCTCACTTGAGACTCAATATATCAGAGAGATCATACAGAACTCAAAATAATCACATCTTGGAAGAAATAATTAAATTGGTTTAGGGCCAGAAAAGTTCAGTGTCTTGAGCAGTGTAGGATTTTGAACAAACATAATATCAAAGAAGGGCTGAAGCGCTGATAATTATTATAGCTCCATTTTGGACTAAACGTGCTTTTGTGGACCACACAGTAAACCTAATAAGAATCTCCAAAGGCAAATATAACCCCCAAGTTTCCATTTGATAAACTTGTGAGCACATTCATGTATCACAGTTTAGTTGTATACCCTGGAGTGTCTATACTTGACAATATGTTTAATTCTTTTCATGTTTTGTAAAGAATAAAACTCACACATTTATTTGATAAAATTGTACAAATTGATCAATATAGTATCACATCCATAAAGCATAAATGTGATTTAGCTTCAATGTTCTGTTTAGTTTTGAATCCTGTGAGACTTTTGTTACACAGCCACTTCTATAATGACTGCAAATATTCAACATCCTGGTTATGACAAACATGTCTTAGGGCTGTAAAATATTATATTCAATTAGACACATCCTCTCTAGAGAATGCCGTGCAAATGAGTATGCATTTGAACAGACCGCGTGAGTGAGGAAGAATTTATTTTGGGAATTAAATCTTTTAAAAATATTTGTCAGTTTTTTTTCGCTTTGTAAATTACTGTTTATCTAAATTCACATTAATCAGAAAAAAAATTAATATAAGAAGCATTAGGTAGAAATGAGAAATGGATACAGCTGATTTCATTCTCCCATAAGAAAAACAAAATCTTAGAAAATACAAATTTGTGGTATTCAATTGAAGACAATTTTATAATGCAAAAATACTGAAATTTTTCTGTTACTTCTCAGGACATACTTTAATGTTAATATGTTTTAAAATACAGTAACTATACCCTTAAGTTAATCTTACGTCTTTCTCTGATTTTTTTAACATAAGCTTATTATTCCACCAAATGAAGAAATCTTTTCTATTCACTGGGTAACTTAAAGCCTTTGAGAGCAATAGATTTGAGAAATGTTGTATTTCAGGTCACTATAATACTTAATATTTTATCATGAATAGATAATTTTTTTCTATAATTTATTCACGAATATAAAAGTTTGCTTTAAGAAATTATATTAATCTTAACAATATAAAAATGGCATGCTTTTTTCATATAATAAAATCACACCAGATGTCAATGTTCATAGCATGTAATGTCATTTTTAGGTTCCACTGTGTGTGTGGGGGGGTGGTTAATAAGAGTTATTGAAAAGTAGAAAAGCAATGATAAAATTAACTATATTATGATTATAGTTTAAGAACATTGCTATATGAAATCTCAGTAAGGACAATCATGGGATTTTGAGCCCTAATAGTGGGGACTTATTGTATAAAAATTATTAGCATATTTTGCATTGATGGTGCTGCTAAATAAAGTATAGCTAGTAAAGCAATATCTTATTTCAAAAATTTATTTCAGGAATACATCATCTTTTATTATTATCAATATTTTTTGAAAGGTTGATTTGTAAATGCTTTAAACTTTGAAAAATGTAATAATAAAATGAATAAACACAGGTGTTCCAAGTGGCCTGTAAGACAGAAACCTGGCAGGTACGAGGTCAAGGGTGACCATTGGTCTACTTATATGTCCCCAGTGTCATTAAAAGCTAAAGAAGGCTATCTAGGAGTCACAGGGTTGACACAGTTGACAGTAGTAGGGTAGGATCACAGGTTAAGTAATACATAAGTGGCAGGGCACAGTGGTGAATGCCTATAGTGCCAGCTACTTGGGAGGCTGAGGCAGGAGGATCACCTGAGCCTAAGAGTCAGAATCCAGCCTGGGTAGGGTAGCAAGACCCTGTCTCTAAAAAAAATAAAAGAATTGTCTATTAGAAAGGACAATTTGTCTGCATGGCTGATGAGGAGACAGAAACAAGGAGAGAGGTTCATTCAGTATCAATCTATGCAAAAACAACTTGGATACATGAGTCAGGTTGTTTGAAAGAGACTGTTTCATGAATGAGAACACATGAGAGAGCCAAATCCTTAGAAAAGACTGTGGTTATAGTCTTCATGTTGTTCATTAGATCTCTAGTCTTGCTTACTCCACTTATACAATAGTGTATTGCATTTGGAATTTTTGTTAAATGAGTAAATTATAGCTCTTCCTGACATAAAACAAAGGTATTTATGTGATCAGGGTGGTGGCTAAATGGGTATGTATGGATGTAAAAGCTTACAAAACTGTGTACTTAAGATCAATGCACTTTATATATATTACACTGACCATGTTTTAGGCAAAAGCATTGAAAAAGTCCTTATTGAAGACTGAAGATACAGAAGCTAAAATGGAATAGAAGAATTGGTTAGGTGGCAATTGTCACATCCATAAGGAAATTAAAGGTGATTTTTGTCTAAACTGGATATGTTGAAGACAGAAGGAAATTTGGAAGTCGGCTAAATACTTTAGAGATGGAATCAGCAGGACTTAGTGATGGTTTGGATATGAAAGGTAGGAAGGGAGAATGCTACTTAAGTTTCTATGAATACCTGGGTGAAATCAGTAGACTATAGGTATTGATCGATTTACGACCTATGCAACTTACTACCACAATCGCTAGCCACGACTGCTCCGCGTCTGGCAGCGCAAACGTTGCCCAGCTGGGCGTTGGATAGTGTGGACCAGCTTCTGGCAGCACTACCATCTCTGCGTGCACCATTTCAACTGTACATATAGCCTACTCAACTTACGATCAAATTGTGTTACGACCGTTCCACAGTCCTGACCGTGGTCATAAGTCGAGCACTGCCTGTATACTGATGGCTGGGATGTGGAAGTTGGAGCAAGGAGAAGCTGGTTCTGAGGAATCTAGCATGAGTACCTGAATGGAATAACTGGAAAAGACTGGAGAAGAAGTACATTTAAATGAGAGATGAAGGGACAGATTTAATCAAGTGTTCAATTTTGGGTATGTTAAATTTGAGGTGCCTGTGAGGCAGGCAAATGAATATGTCACATAACCTTTTGGCTACTTGGGCCTGACCTCATGATAGAGGCTGGTCTGGAGAAATACCACCACATAGCTACCTTAGGAAGAAGAAGTTCAGTGCGGTAATGGGAGCCAAAGTCTGATTGGAGTAGTCAGAAAAGAGAAGGGAAGTTACGGTAGTACAAAGAATGAGCAGAGACAACTTCTAAAGGAATATCTGTAACTAAACTTGGCCACAAATGGAATGTGTTAAGGTACAAAGCAACAAATAGTTTTCACTATTGCTGTATCTTAAGATAACAGAACATTATTTAATGCTGGTAGAAACTATTTACATAAGAGGAAAAATATTCCAAAGACACTGATGAGAAAATTGACTTGAATAAAGCAAAAAAAAAAAAAAAAAACTAAAACTCTTTGTATTGAAAGAATTTTCAAGAAAAGTACCACAAAATAAATTGGCTAAGTAATAATTTTTAGGTGTTATTTTGCCATACAGTAGACAAAGAACATGGAAAGGAATTATATTTAGTAATGGGATATTGGGCACCCATCCACAGCATCATTTTTCATCTTTGATATAATTCTCAATAAAGGATTATGCATTTGAAGTTTAATTTTGCAAATTCTATGCAGCTGTTTATTTTTGTCAAAACTTGTTCTTTCTGCCTTGAAACTCAAGTCATCTCCTATATTTAAAGTGACTAAAATAGAACAACAATGAACCAGTGCCTACTCTTTCTCTGATCCTGTAATTAATAACATTCACCATTTTATGTTTGATTGCATCACAATATTTCACATTTTAAAAGTTCAAAAACATTTCAAATGCTTTGATTTAGTAAACACATGTGGAAACATATAATACCTTTAAATAGGAGTCATATCTTAATTTTAGCAGGTAAACATGTAATATATACTCCCTTCTAGATCCCATACTTTTGTTTGTTTTGATTTGTTCCCCCTTTATTCCAATTACACTTTTTGGTTTGTAGCTCAAACTGGCCTAAAATAGGAGTAACTTGGTATATAGAAATAGTGCATAGCAGAATGTAAAAGAAATGAAAGGAAAACAAATGTACTTCTGTCTAATAGTAATCTTATTTTAAGAGGAAAATGGTTATTAAATGTTACTAAGTTGAAAATTGTTATTAAAAGAACAACTCCTGTGAATATCTGTTGTGTATCACTTGTTGAAACAGAGAGAGCTTTAACTGTTCAGTAGAGCACTCTTTTCTAATCATCCTTTGGTAACTGGAAGGTATTGTTGTGTTACTTTCTCTTTTGACTTTATCCTCTATTATTTTACACAAGTAGCCCCTAGACCAATAGAACTATGCGAGAGTATTGGGGAAAGTATTCAATATATGTCAGTATATCTTATTTATCGACATAAAGCAGCACTTTACTCCACACCTCCAATCATTTTATGGGCCCCTCTAGATCTCTAAAATGTGGCTATCATCCTGAAAGTACACAAAACAAATGGTGTATTTACTCAAAGAACAGACACATTTGAGCTTCAGACCAATCTAAGTGGTTTTATGAGGTTTTAATAATCTCTTTATTTCTTTGTTGGTGGGAGAGGGATTCTTGCCCTAGCGTTATGGGGATGGTTGAATATATGACACCCAGCACCTGCAGGTTAGATCAACAGCAGTTGATATCCAGTTATTATCTACATATACTCACAGCTTCGGGGTAGAGAATACCACTCACTAAGCAGAGTCACAGAGGGGTAACACTCCAGAAGAGAGTCAGCAGCCAGAAGTTCAAGGGGTAGGTGTTATTGTCGCATAAAGAAGGTGAGATGCCACTTGGCTCCTCCAGGAGGATGTGATTGGCTTGGCTTATTTGAGCAACTCTGTAGTCTGGCAAGGTAATGAAAACTGCTATTCAGGAAACTGTGCCTGGTCTCCTTGATAAGGAGGGTTGTTTTGATAGGGGACCTCATCCATGAAAGCACAATGTGAAGGGAACTTACAAAAAGCCATTTTAAGCCATCTTTATTTCATGCCATCTCAATTTCACCAGGTGTCAAGGCAGTACATAATACTGGGCCCTAGTTTTAGGCATTAAACTACATGTGACCACCTAGAATAGACAGTGAGACATCACAGAGAAAGGCCAGGAATATGACAGGGAATCACGTTCAGAAATAGTTAAGAGTCGGTGAATATACGCGTGTATACATTTAAACATGAATAGCTATTGCTTATGGCTAATATCTCTGTTAAAAGAGTTGAGCCAAGATCTAATATGCAAAAATATTAACATGCTGATTTTTCCTACAAAATACTAGAATACCATCACTATAGCACAAAGCTTGCCCAAAGACAGCAAACTGCCTGAAATTTCTACTGACCTATTTTTAGTTCCAGTAGATTTTTTTCTGATGAGTTATGGTGTGAAGTTATTTGTGTGGCTATCATTGATTTAATGTTGAAATTTATACACTTTCATTAAAATAATAAATTCTTTCTTGTAATAGTTGGTAAAATTGCATTAGCCAAAGAAATTAAATTAATTTGCAATCCAACTGCATTTTCATCTTTATACAATGGATGACCAAGTCTTTTGCAGGAGCCTTCTCAGCCAAGCTGTGTAGCTCTGAAATCACTTGGTTAGTAATTAGGTGTTTATCAGATTCTTTCTGAAAAGGCATGAGACAGTTATCTGACACAATTATCTTTGAAAATTGAATCCTCCATTTCTGGTCCTGCTGAGGACATTCAAAGGAGCAAGGAATGGTTTAAAGCTAAATGCCTTTCAAAAACCCTTGGCTTCTAGTATGCACGCAACACAATTGACAGTCAGAAAAATTTTCCCTGCCTTTCATGGGCAGCCTTTTGTGTGTGAATCTTTTTGTTACGTCTTTGTGAGTGTTGACATATGAAAATTACTTTTGACCTTCTCTTCTGTTACTTCATTAATGTCTCTCTTACTGTAGCATTATTTAATCGTCTGTCTGAAATTTAATGCTTGTTCCTTTTGTCCTCACCCTGCTGCTATAGCTTCATAAACTAACCCAACATAAGGGAAGGCAATTGCTAAGACTGACTAGGCTGTGTATGCCTTTAAAATAATATTCGTAGAGCTATTTGCTCTAAAGCAATGTAAAAATTTGCAGCTCATTTAAGTATTAATGGACAATCTACTCATGATTTAGAAATTAATATCACGCTTTAATATGAACAGCAGTAAAAACGTAGGTATTCAGACACTAAAAAATCAAATCCCATGTAATAGATTTTAATGTCAATGTCACATCCATTTAAAAATGATCCTGTGACTCCTCTCCCAATAGTATTCAACTAATTTTAGGTTTCATACACATTGAAGGCAGCGTGTTTGAAATTAATTTCTGTACAAAATGAAAGCAAATGTGGACAAAAACTGAGTACATTTTACTCTGGTAAGTATCAGTAAATAGAATGTTTTGTAAGCATTCCATTTTTTCACCTACCATAAATTCTTGCCTAAGGTAAAGGCAGTCTTCACAAACACCTAGATGTTATGAATAGTATAGCTTTTATGTTTGTACTTCATCTTTTCTGCAAGCATATTAGTTCAGCCACATATGTCTGTGTGCGTACTACTGTTTTCATTCATCCTTCCATCAACTCAACAAATATTTAGTGATTTTTACATGGTAGACATGGTAACATAATTGTCAAATATTATAATAGGGACCTTTGCCAGTTCATGACCTCGAGTTTTTCCAGTTCAAGTCCGTGCTCATAGAGCTTTTGGCCAAAAATAGCATTTGTTCAGTTCATTCTTCAGCTTAAATGTCTGTTTTGCACACAAAACCATTTACATTTTGCCCCATTCTATTTTTTTATCTTCCTCTCCAGTCGGAACCTCCTACTTATATTTATCTGAAATCCCATCCAAATGAAACCATCTGTTCTTTAAACATAAAGACTTTCCTCCACGCCTCTGCACTGATGGTGCTTTCCTTCATTGTTGCCTTATTCTCTAGTCCTGAACTCTTTTGGCTCAGTCAACAACTACTGTTCTTTCAAATTCCATCTCTAAGTTCACTTCTGGGATGAACATGTTCCAATTGTTCAGAAGCCTGATTACTTTGTTCTCTCTTTGATCTGGTGGTATAGCATTGTATTTATACTGTTATATTCATAGAAATTACCACTGTATTTAACTTATCTCCATCTGCTCCCCCTGCCCTACTGTAAACTCTTCCTGGATAGGCACTGTCATTTATTTTTGTATCTTAGGGTGGTGCATAATAAGATATTATTAAATTAATGAAATTTAGGCATACAAATATCATTTTAGTATAAATTTTGGTATATTCATGTTTTTGTTTTAAAGACATTATGTGACATCATGTTCCATTAAATGCACTTTTTAAAAACCTCATCAGGCATCAGTACTTATTGAAAGGTAAAAGTGCCACAGTGTGAATTTTTTTTAATCTTTAATTTACATCGTAGCTAGTTTTAATTAAAGTTTCGGTCTCTAAAGTGAAAAAATTAGCAGACATTCTTTTTCGTTTAGACTAAACAGAGAGAAGAGAATGATGACGGCGACAGTCTCTAAAAGCAGGGTCATTCTGGAAGTAACTACCTCACTTGCTGTATACTCCATTTGTGATTAATGCCAGGATTTGCCAGCTAAACAAGCTAAGCAATTGTTTCGTTTCTCTAATTTTCTCTCATTCTTGTTCTCTCTCACTCTCTTTTCTTCCTCCCACTGTACACTTCTCCCTCTCAACATGTGTCAAGCCAGACCAGCTTCATATGTAACTTGTCTTCTACCAAACCAATGTTCAGGCATTTTCTTCTATTTTTGTTATCAGTCTAAGATAAATCTAACTCATCAGAGGCAACATTTATTACAGCAGTGATGTTATTGATGTGTACTTCCATCTTACATTTCTGGAATGATGATATTGTTCAGAAAAATATGTCTGCAACTGAATTCACTTTAGGATGACCAGATATCATGTGTCCCACTAATTTTCGTCAGAATGATGAAATGAACAATATGATTGAAGGTCAAGTGGGCATAGAATTCATCTGTCTGAGCTAGTGTAAGCACAGCATTTTGAAAATTGCTTTTGTTTGAAAATTGCTTTCTTTTTGTATTCGTGTACATGAGTATACTGTTAAGGAATCATCTTCGTGAATCTGAACATTCATTTTGAAAAAAATGATATAGACAGTTTTAATTTTAGCTACAAAGTAAGAAAAAAATTCTGATAGGCTATACTTTATTGCTTTTTGTTAGATCATCTTCTTAAAATGTCTTTATTGAAATAATTGTATTAATATAAGAATGCAATCTTATTTTAAGCAAGTCAGAAAACTAATTCTGCCTGAGGCAACCCTATAATTAAAGTAAAAGAAGGTAATATCTTCATTTTGCTATATTTATCTTTGCCTTTATGTTAGCAATACTAAGAAACCTCACTATGTTTAGGGTGAAAAATTGATTCTAGCCTTTCTGCATTTACTGCTGTGTTTTTTCACCTGCCCCCTACCCCTGTGGATTTGTAAGTTTAATTTACCATTGATTCTTTAATGATTATGGTAGCTACACTAGAGAAACCAGTGTTTATCTTCATCATGCCCCGTGGTTAGACATTATGTTCATTTTTATATGTATCTGCTTTTTCATCATTTTGATAACATAGTCTAGGCAGCAGTTGACAACCATCTTACTGTCTTATTGATTTTACGTTTTAATCTTGAAATGCACTTATGAATTCTAAGAATGCACTATATTAAAAATAGCTAATCCGAAAGTCATACAATCATTGCTTTAAATCATGGTAAAGTGCTGGCTTAAACATGCTGAATAGATATCAAACATTAAGTAGAACTTTTAAAGATTAGTTTGACTCTCTTCAGGCTTCATCTAGTACTTTATTTGAAGATGTCAATCAGTATTTTGAATACTTCACATGCGGGGTTATAAAAGCCATCTTATACTTCAGATTCTCATTTTATAGTGATAAAATTCTTATTTATCCTTTCTTTGTGATGACCACCCTAAGATGATAATACAGTAAAACCTAAAGTACACAGAATAAGTCTCCCAACCCTGAATACCAGCACCAGCTCTGGTAGAAGTGGTAGGGGAGTGAGGTGGATTGCGAGAGCACTTAGTTGTAAATAAGTTTGCTGTCCTGGCTTTCTCTAATGCTAGCTGTGCCAACAGTGAAGTTGTCACATGGACAACATCTGATTAGGATGTTGCAGGCAGTGGAATTAGCTGTTGTTTTCTCCTTCCTGGAAGCAGCGTTGTTTGATAGAGTTGCTGCAATGGCCTGAGCTGGCTGGCTTCCTGCCAGAAGGAGGTGTTTTTAAGAGAGCACCAGGAGATTTTGTAGTAGGGGGATCTAAGCTTGCCCTAAAATCTCAGGTGATGGGTGGGGCCGTAGATCTCCTAAGAGTTTATGTCTTTTGTGTTGAGCTACCAGAATGGGTAGAGAAATACCATCAGGTTAGGTATCATACTCTCCTTGGGTGAGGCTTGCTGCAGACACTGTGCAATGGAGGAAGTGGTAAAAATTAAAATAAAAAGAAAAGTACACAGAATAGGAGGGTAAGGTATATTTTTCCTGATATAAAATTAAGAAGTACACAGAATGGGATGGTAAGTTATATTTTTGCTGATATTTGGTATTACATTTTAAAGTTTTTTCAATGTAATTGATTAGTAACCAATTACATTGCAATGTCTTTAAACACAGTGAAATGAACAAAACAAAAAGTTAACATTTTTGGAAGTCTAGGAGTATAGCAGGTCTGTAGCATTAACGTTAGCTCTGTTTGCCAAAATGCTACTTTTCCTGAATTTGGTGTACGTTGAAGCATAAGATTCTAAAAGGATGTGTGCCTCAGTTTACTTATTTTTTTCTCTGTATTAATTGATAACATATCTGTCTATATAAGACTAATAGATGTACTATTTTAAGAATACTTACACATTATGTTTAAAAAAAGTCTTTGACTCTTTATCCAGCTTCGATCAGGTACTTAAGTACAATGTGGACAAATAATAAGAATCTCAAATTACCACATTTGAGATATACAGCCTGAGGCTTATCACTGTGCCCTGAGTTTCTTCACAGTGTGTTTAAAATTTTCTGTATCCTGAAAATGTGATAAGAATTAATTACTTTCATGAAATGAATGGAAGCTTAATTGGAAATAAGGCCCATGATCTGTCCAAATAAAACTGCTGTGATTTGTAATGTAGCTGTGCCTACATATACAGAATCTTTAAGAAATGAGGTGATGAATTAGAGAATCTTGCTAATACCCTTAGTTCTGTAACTCCTGCTGAACTCTGTTGCCCAATCTTCAAGATTTGTCTTTGTCACTCTTGTACTTTCTATTCATAGATTGCATTCTTATATTAATAGAATTAGTTCAAGAATAAAGACATTTTAAGATGATCTAGTGAAAAGCAATAAAATAGTCCATCAGAGTATTTTTCCTTTTTATTTTATAGCTAAAATTAAAACTCTCTACATCATGCATTGTTTTTCAAAACAAATGTTCAAAGTCACGAAGATGATTCTTTAAAAGTATACTCATGTACACCAAGACAAAAAGAAAGCGATTTTCAAACAAAAACCATTTTCAAAATGCTGTGCTTACACTATTCTCCGTCTTAATTTTAAACTTATTTTCCAAGAATCTTTTGTTCTTAGTTGCTGTTCTTGCCTCATTTTGTAAAGCAAACCTAAGGGGTTTAGCATAATTTAAACAGACTAAAGGTACAACATTTGACAGTTTCTAGGAGGAAAGAGTTTCCTAAATATATGTGAAATACTTAAGTTAAATGTAATGTAGACAAATTATAGGTTTTTAATGTATGAAAATGATGAAATGTTTTAATTAATTCAGACTTAAAACTGCTTCATGTACTCTATTTTTTATGTGCATCTGATTTTAAAATAATAGACTTATTATTGGAGGTTTGACAGTATACTAACTTAAAGAGTTTGGTAGTAATTTGTCTGGTTTTCCTTGTCTGTTTGAAAGCATTAATCTTGCATTTTTAAAAGGTATTACATACTTCTGACTTTTAAAATTTCAAGTCAAATCCATGAAATTCACTTCCAACAAAACAAAAGCAGTAGCAAATTATCAGTAGAGTTAATCATGGACTTGTACACACATTATTACTCAACACAACTCTAGAGTAGGTATAGATTAGCCAATTATTTATTACACACACACACACACACACACACACACACACACACACACACACACACACAAACACACTTCTTATTAAGTTTGCCATTTCCTAGCTTGAGATTCTGGAAACACTGTGTACCACTGCATGCCTACTAGAATAGCCACAACCTAGAACACTGATAACACCAGGTGATAGCAAAGATGTTGAGCAATGGGATCTCTTATTCATTACTAGTGGAAAGGCAAATGGCGTAGCCACTTTGAATGACAATTTGAAAGTTTCTTGCAATAATAAATATTGTCTTACCATATGAATTGAACAATCAAATGATTTTTATTTACCCAGATGTGTTTAAAACAGCTCTACACAAAAACCTGCATATGGGTATTTATACCAGCTTTATTCATAATCGCCATAATTTGAAATAACTCAAGATGTCCTTCAATAGGTAAATGGAAAACAAACCATGGTACATCCAAACAAGGGAATGTTACTCAGTGCTGAAAAGACACTACCTGTCAAGACATGGAAAGAAAAAACATGGAGGAAACTTAAATGTATATTGATTATTAAGTGTAAGTCATATGTAGCCAATTTTAAAAGGCTGCATACTCTATGGTTACACCTATATGACATTTCAAGAAAGGCAGAACTATGGAGATAATGAAGAGATCAGTGGTTTCTAGGAGTTAGGAAGGGAGAGGGATGTAGATGAAGCACATAGGATTTTGGGGCCAGTGAAACTGTTCTGTATGATACTATGATGTTTGACATTTGTCATATACATTTGTTTCAACCCATAAGATCCACAGCACCAAGAGTAAACCTTAACGTAAACTATGGACTTTGGATGATAATGATGTGTTAATGTAGGCTGATCAGTTTTAACAAATGTACCATTCTGGTGGACGTTGTCAATGGGGGAGGCTATGCAAGGGCAGGGAATGAAATCCTGTGAGAGCCAGAAGTTAATGATAAATCTCTATGCCTTCCACTCAGTTTTGCTTTAAACCTAAAGCTACTATAACAAGTAAAATCTATTAAAACCAAACCAAAACTTCAAAGTACTGAAGTGATATGTGTACAATAGCTAATAATGCAGTTTCCATTTCTGATTTGTAATTTCTGATTTGCGGGTATTACCTTAAAAAATCATATTATGTTCTTAGTCACTTACTACATACATTCACAGAACTGGTCCTGGGTAATGAAAATGTATTTCAGGAAAATTAATCAAAAACCTTACAGATACTCAAAATACTCTCTGCCTGTTGAATAATATAACTTGGGGGAATTCAATCAATTATAGTGTTTGTACTTTCAGGTTCATTTTCTTATGATTATGGCATTCATTTTAAAGTGAAAATGTGCATGTTTGATTTGGCTCTTTATTTTATCAATAGCTGCCTGCTACAAACAAGCTATATGTAACTATTAATAACAGTTAAAATGTAATTAGCCACAGACATTAAAATCTCATTTTTAATAAATGTACTATAAAATATCATTTAACAAATATAACCATTCTAAATTTTAATTAATGTGCAAGTCATAAACATCCTTGAGATTCATGCACATTTTTATTTACATCAAGAGCTAAGATACAACTGCTTATACACATATAAGAAATCGGAGGTCTAGGGTTTATTCCAAACAGGACTCTATGTGTAGGACACTCAGTAATCAATTGGCAAAGGAATCTGAGAAACTCCTTAGACAAGCAGAAACCAAGAATATAGGGCAACTATTATATCAAAATGCAGCTAAGCAGAAATGACCAGTATCCAGTATACTTATACATTCTCTGTGGAGGAACAAATCATTTATACTTCACTGAAGAATGTGGTCATAAGCCAAAACATTCAATGGACAACCCTGAAAAAGAGCTTTTGGACCAGCTAACAACTGCATAGTATGGATAAAAGAGTAAAAATATTCATCTCAGTTTATAATGTGGGCATACAGTGTCAGTGATGAGCGATAAGGTAGGGTAAGGAGAGTTACAAGAACATTAGCCCCAAGACAAAGAAGTCAGGCAAGAAATACGAAACTACAGTAACCAAGTACATTTTTTGAGGCAAGGTTCTAACTCAGATCGAAGTTGCTTACAGATAATTTTTGAGCCAGGAAATAATCCCTAAAAATCTCAAGTAAAGTCAGGATGATTGTAGCTGTCTGGATAGAATATTAGACACCTTTGCTGAAGGAAAACTTGGCAATTAACTCTGCCTTGATAAGTCATAAAATAAGGACAGCTCAAATCAAATAGACAAAATAGCTGTGTTCAGTTAATGGGCAGTAATAAATTAGTAACCTTTTTTCACTTTGTTATTCTGAGTGTCACAAAAATAAATGTTAGAATTCATTGGGGAGGATACTTTTCATATAGTATTAGATTTGTTTATCGATTTTGGACTAAATAGTAAAAATATTGTTAAAAGATTAAGTCTTTCTGCTTCCCAACTCTCAAATCTAAAATTTGCCAAGTGCTGCCAAGTACACTTGTATATTTCTACCAGAGTTATCTTTTAAATTATTAAGATAATATTATCTATTTTTTAAAATATATATTTTATTGCATTTAAGGTTTTGGGGTACATGTGAAGAACATTTAAGATTGTTGCATAGGTACACACATGGCAATGTCGTTTTCTGCCTTCCTCCCCATCACCTACATATGGCATTTCTCCCCATGCCATTCCTCCTTAACTTTCCACCCCCTGCTGTCCCTCCCTTATATCCCCCCCCCCCGCACAGACCCCAGTGTGTGATGCTCCCCTCCCTGTGTCCACGTGCTCTCATTGTTCAACACCCACCTATGAGTGAGAACATGCAGTGTTTGGTTTTCTGTTCTTGGGTCAGTTTGCTGACAATGATGGTTTCCAGGTTCAACTATGTCCCTACAAAGGACATGGACTCACCGTTTTTTATGGCTGCACAGTAATCCATGGTGTATATGTGCCACATTTTCCCTGTCCAACCATCAATGGGCATTTGGGTTGGTTCTAAGTCTTTGCTATTGTAAGCAGTGCTGCAATGAACATTCACATGCATGTGATTGTATTATAGAATACTTTATAATCCTTTGGATATATACCCAGTAATGGGATAGTTGAGTTAAATGGAATTTCTATTTCTAGGTCCTTGAGGAATCACCACACTGTCTTCCACAATGGTTGAACTAGTTTACACTCCCAACAACAGTGTAAAAGTGTTCCTATTTCTCCACATCCTCTCCAGCATATGTTGTCTCCAGACTTTTTAATGATCACCATTATAACTGGTGTGAGATGGTATCTCAATGCAGTTTTGATATGCAGATCATATTGTCTGTTATTAAAATCTGCAGTAGCTCCTCATTACCTACATTACTTGCCCCATTTTATGAGTTCCCAATTACATTACTTTTTGGCAAACCCCATCATCCAGCCAAACAACCACTCTCCTTAGGAGTAGCCTAAATGTATCATTATATCATTGGAATATATCTGTATCTACCTATCTATAATAAAATTTATATATAAATAAACATACCACAGAATTTATGTATATGCATACCATCTTTGAAAATTTGGTTATATTGTCCTCTCTAAATATTGTTTTATTTTCCACTTACTAGATATTATCTCCTATCTTAAAATGCTACTTCTTCCTTATAAGCTTGGTCATTTCTCTCTGGCGAAATTAATCAGTCATCTACATTGCTATCATTTGTTACCATCTTGTAAAAGTCCCCAATTATTGTGAGCTTTGTTGCTTACAGGATGCTATCTTGTGTTTCTGTCATAGTCAGAATAGACTACCTAATAACTTTTAAAAATCTGTTTGTGAATTTACATAATTAAAGTAGCCTCAAGGTATCTATGCACCTGGGTGAAGAGCAACTTTGTGGTTTTGTTTTCTGCTATATGCCCAACACAGCATAGTGCTTGACTCATTATAAATAGTTTGTAAGTATTTATTTAATGAATGATTAACTTCAGAGTTTTCTAAATGTGATGAGAGTGTTTCAACTAAATTGGTGGAAAATCAAAGTAAAATTCATTTATCTGACTTATCTGGCATCCTTAAAATTAGAGAAAACCAAGGAATCACTTGTGATTAATATCTGACTTGCAAATGAGTTTTCAAAATTAATAAATATCACATTTATTCAAAATGTGTATCATGAAATATGTGCACAATTCATATTCATTTCAATTACATAATTTTAATTATGTTTCATCATTTCAAAAAATGACATTTCCAACCTGTTTGAACTGTAATGTTTCACAAAATATTTTGACATTCTCTTTCCTTCAACATAAATAACCATTAAAAAATAATAATTTTGTTGTTGTTTTATTATCTCCCCAGATAACACATATCTATCACTGGCTGGGTGTAATGCAAGCAAGGGACAAAGATGAAATGGAAACATGTTCCTTTTTTGGTCATAATATCACTCCTCAGCTTATTCCCAAATCACCTGCTTCTGGCCCAGCTTATCCCAGGTAAGTGCCATGCATTTGTTTCATCAACACTTAACCAGTGTTCCTTATTTGCTTTAAGTTCACTTTTTATTGTGCGTGTTATGAATCAAATTTGTTCGTTCGTTTTCTTTGGAACTTGTAAGTCCGTGTGAATGTCTTCTTGAGTATGAGTGCTGATCAATTTCAGGGATCGAATTATTATTCTTGAGTAGAGAGCACTTTATTAGTTCCCAAGAGGAACAGAACATTAAGAAATAGTCACTGTGCTGAGACATGGGAGGAGTGTTATATTAACTAAGTGAATCAGAGTGGCAGGAGTAAAATTACAGAAGGGAAAAGATGTGTAACGCACAAAGAAAACCTAAGCTACATAGAAAAGGAACATCTAAAAAGTGAAACATGGAAAACTGACATTTCTTAGAGTAGTAACATGTTAATTAACAGGCTGAACAATGTAAGAATAAAAATGCACCATGCTGCTGTGTTGCCACCATAATTATCACTGTATAGATACAGCTTAAGTATCATTCTCCTTGAACTGTTTGGCCAACTGATAACTCCTACAGGTCAAAAAATTTAGTCCGTGCTGTCATTATTGAGCAGGATATCAAAATTCAAAATTGTTAAGTGGGGTTTGAACTACTTTGAACTACACAAATGATTTCTTGGTTTCTCTACTTTAAGGATGCTAGATAAGTCAGATAAATGAATTTTACTTTGCTTTTCCACCAATTTAGTTGGAACTACTATGGAGTGGAAGAAGGAATGTATGTGTGAATATATATGGTGGGAAGGTATAAGGTTTACCTAGGTAATAAAAAATATTACCATTTTTTTTTCAAAAGATTATTGCGTAATTTTAGAGAATACAAATCAACTTGAACACCTAGGTGCAAAATCTGTCAAACCTCTGTGATTACTGTTTTACATGCAAATACTTCTAAATCGAATGTGTATGACTTCATTGTCTAATATAATATGTAAATTGGTTACAAAGGTGATAGTTTGATTATCAGTTAAAAAATATACCACAGAAATTGATTACTCAGGGCCCATTTTAAGGCAACACTTTCTTAAAAAGAAATAAAGGTAACCCCAAATGGGATGCATACAGTTAGATGCCCTCTTTTTTCAGGACTACAGAGTTCAAGAATCATTTCAAAGTAATTTCCCTGTCAAAAGAAATATGCTGTTAGCTTTTCAAAAAGAACACCTGCAGAGCGGAAGTCATTTTCATAACTGCCTTTATCTAGGAGCACTGGCTTCAGGCAAGGGAGAAAATCTACTGAAAGAACTCATTGGCCTTAGAATGTCCCCTCCTTCCCATTAATCTCAGAATGTAGAGAAATCTTGATTTTTCTAACCATTTTTCTAGCTTTAATATGTTTGTTAGATACCTTGAATCTGGATTAAATTGAGCATATCTCAGAGGAAGCAAAAACTTTGAAGGCAAAATCTCAGTGTCTTTTTTAAAACAAAACATAATTTCTTATTCAAATGATTCATTTCTTTGAAGAAAACAAAATCTCCATTAGAAATGTATTTCTAATAATAAACAATCAGATGAAAAAATGTAACATGCTTCTAAAAAAAATAAGGAGAATTTTATACTTGACTCCATGTCTTATCATTAGCTAAGATGTCTACAGGAACAAGATTTCTCAGGGTACAAAAAAAAAAAAAAAGATCAATTAAAACACTGGCACAAGCAGATTATTTTATTATCACATCAGTGAAGGAGTGTTCACTTCAAGCTGTGGTTAGGTAACTTGGTGTAATTAAATATTAAAATACTTGAACATAATGTCTGGAATTAATATCCCCGTTCAGGTTTTTTTTTTTGCATTTTTTATTTTGTCTCCCTGTATAATGCATTTTTAAAACTGCTGTTATGCTTCATAACATTGTATATGAAATGGTTGGTATGTGAGAAAGCAAACAAATCACTTGCATATAGTAAATCAAGAAATACTCATTGTTGAAAATAAATTGGTTTAGAGGAAAGGAATGATGAAGAAATGGATTCTAAGAATAATTGGGCTTTGCCAACCATTTGAATTGTTGCTTGCATTGCATGTTGAGCACATTAAAACCCACCTCCTTTTTATTAGAACCACTGGATAACCACTGGTAGATGTTTTTCATGTTTTACTTCATCTCTAATTCACAAATGAAATATATTCTTAAACCAAGTAAGGTTATGTCTTGATATGTGCTGTTTCTGAACTATGCCTCATCGTGACTTCACATCTGCTAGAAAAGAATACATTTTAAACATCTACCTTTTATGACCAAAGATGTCAGGAAGACAATGAAAAGCAAGTGTTAAATGACATGTTGTTAAAGCATACATTTTACATATAGTGGAATTGAACTAAAAAATTTTAAAAACCTCCATGGTAAAAAAAAAAAAAAAAAAAAAAGTTCAATTCTAGGTTTATATTGCAATGTTTTAAATGAAAATACATCAAGAAAAACCCACAAGGTTGTATTGCTGTTTGAATAAATCAGACAGGCCACTTTAAAGTTAAGTATGATTTATTTTTTCCCCTCCATTCTCTAAATGTGCAGTGGTGCTGTCCTTCATTAAGGATGCAGGTGCTGACTGAGTTATTTCCTTGTCCCTGACTCATGTCAACAAGCCTTGAGTGTGAATTTTTCTGAAATGATTTACTGCTTATTTGCCCCACCCATCCATTGACCACCACTTTATTATCTTATTATTATATCCCAGGAAAGAGAATTGAAAATAGCTGTTAACCGGGTCTGAATCATCCATAAATAAATGATAAATTGTGAAAAAAAAATTCTTCATGCAAAATTTTAGAAATTACAGTGAATATGCTCATAGAACCCCCATATATTTCTAAGTTTTGTTTTTGTTTTAGTTTTTGTATGCTCAGTACATTTTGAATAGACTTGAGGGTTAACTTCAGATTTTTTTTTAATCTCCTTTATAATGTGAACACAAATTGAAATTAAATAAATTCCAGAAGTCTTAATGTGATAGAATCTTTAGGAATTTCTTTCGGGATACTTTATTTAACAAATATGTTGCATGCATGCGTCTTACAAAGTTTATGATTCACAGGTATATTGTTTTTCAATATTTGCAATTAGTTTCTATGGCAAAGTAGCTATGGACAATGATTTGGAAAGTGTATGTCATTTAAAACCTATAGAGATTGCTCGTTCATAGGCAAGAGTTTAATTTTTTAATTGCACTAACTGTTTAGAAAGTCAGTTACTAAAAAAATTAAAAATTACCATTATAGTATCAAATATTGCTATAAAAGTACTTAAATGTTCTTAACTCTTAACTTATGCATTGATAGAGGTATTTATTATACACAAAAGTAATCTGACTTTACATGCTACTTGACAAATTTGTCTGACTAGGAAGTTGTCTCTCAACATGTTTTCCATGATTTGCTTTTTCAGAAGCACCTGAGATGTTTCTTAAAAATAAAGATTCCTAGGGCCAATGGCACAATCACTGAAATAAAGAGCTTGGGTTTGAAGCCCAGGAATCTGCAGTTTTACAAGTATCTATAAATTATCTAACAGGCAGAAAATTTGGGAACCTCTACCTTAGGTGGTTGAGTTGATTTGGTTTTCATGTTGAGTACACTTAAAGAATGTTTATTATCTGAGGACAGATTTCCGTGAGGAAGGGAAAAAGTTATTTGGAGATTTTTGTTTTCTATATTGCAAGGATTTGGAGAAGCAGATTCGGTGCCGCTACTGGTTTTTTGTTTTTGTTTTTGTTTTTGTTTTTTTGCTTTGGTTTTGCTTATGTTTTTTGCTATCTTCATCTCAGTAATACTTCTAGATTGAAAAACATAATAGATCCTATTGGATGAAAGGGATTAGCTCAATACAGAAAGCAACTAAACTAATAAGCAGATCAGTGAATACTAACCTATATTATTGAAACTGACTTCACAAAATTCTAAGTTAAGTTTCACTAGTGGGTGCAATTCCCCCTAAATTTTGTCCAAGCCTTAGTAAAACCTTAAACCAGATATTAAGTTGGGAATTTATAATAAAGGAGAATAATATGTTTAATTAGGTTAATATTCTATAAAAGGAAGCTAATAACCATGGCTGCATTATGACTTATAGAAGCCTTAGACAATTTTGCCTTTATGGACCCCTTTTACCATAAAATCATCTTAAAAGTACTTCAATATCAACATGACTTATTCCCAAATGTGAGGCCTTAAAACATTAGTCACTACAAATAAAATGTAACAAAAACTTACCTTTACACATTTCTATAAACTACATAGAAGAAAATCATAACATACGAGAAACCAAATATTCTCTGAATGTTATTTTTTATCATTCAATTTTAACAATAATAATGGACTTACCCAGTTCAAAAAGCTGTCAGATGGGTGTTTTCTTGCTGATGACTCGCTTGATACTGACATGCTGTGTTTCCTGTCCTCTATCCTTCTGCAAAGTTTAATGAGCTAGTGCCATCTGTGGGCTAATGGATCCCGTGAAAGAGATCTACAGCTTGTGTTGCTTAGCAAAGGTTGCAGAGGGCTCACCCCTAATCACATTGCATGCATATGTGTTCGTTTGTGTGTATGTGCATACACACACACACGTGCCTACAAATCATGAAGGTCTCTTGTTACATACTCGGGATATTTATCTACTGTTAGACTCCTGTGATTGAATGCATTTATTTATTTTCCCTCCACTCTGCCCATTGATTTAGTAATTGAGCATAATGTCGATCATTTTTGAAACACCCGAGCAAGCACTTTCTTCCTTTTTTTTTTTTCTGTCGTTGTTTGTGTCTTTTTTTGTTTTGTTCGAGAAAAACTCCCCCAAAGATGAGAAATGGAAGTCAGCTAGTCAGTTGCCATTTATTTGTGTTTTGCACAAAACTGCTCAACAGTACTTTAGGGATATATCCAGGTAAAAATATATATGTGTGTGTGTGTATATATATATTACATGTATCTATGTAATATATGCATGTATAATATATCATATGCATACATATATCCTCACATATACATAAAATAAGTTAATCTTGGCTCAGACTCTATCCATTATTTCACCTATGTGAAATAATGAAACAGACTGTGTGAAGGTCAAGTTGAGAGCTTCTTTGAATTAATTTCTAAATTGTTAGAAATAAATTTTTAAATACATAGGTTTGTAAAAAAAAATGGCAGAATGTTTTATCTTTTCAATTATTTTTTCCTTGGTTTTGTTTTGGGTTTTGTAATATTCAGCTCAAACGAGAAACCACTATACCTTGGCAATAGCTAAAGTCAATATAAATGTTCTTCAGATAAGGTTATGCTCTGCTCCAAAAGATGCATTCTTCTGTTTTAAATTTACATCTCATATGATGCCCAGCTAAGTGCCCATGCGATTCACAGTTGTTAAAATTACTTGTATAGTTCATTGTTGCAGTCATTATTTTGTTTAGGTCAAGAGTATGCTCATGCATCATTTGTATTTCCTATGCTAATGTGGATATATTTTTTAAAAAAACACTAGTAGATGAATATTACCAAACGTCTCTTAATTCATGCTAAATTTTCTTTAAATCAGTATTACTATTATATCACAAATTTATAGATATTTAAGAAAGATTTAAGATCTT
Source organism: Saimiri boliviensis (assembly GCF_048565385.1). Lineage (NCBI taxonomy): Eukaryota > Metazoa > Chordata > Mammalia > Primates > Cebidae > Saimiri > Saimiri boliviensis. The sequence continues at coordinate 31,108,346 of NC_133466.1, read as the reverse complement.
TTCCAAATGTGTGTGTTTATATTTGGTTTCTTAATGGTCTCCTCATTTTCTTTTTCCATAAGAAGAAATATCTTTTAAAGATATTTCTCCAGAATTCATGAATAAATAAGCAGAGATTATATTCATCTGCTGTATTATGGCCTTTATTAAGACTCAGTTTTTTAGAAAGAAAAGCCACAATTTGTAGTTTATGTGAACCTAATACCCACTTTAGACATAGTTACTCAAATATTAATATTGGAGGCTAATCGTTATCGCATATTTGAGAGTAATTGTCCCCACATTCTTTTTACCCTTATGAATAGATAGGATGTCAATAAATTAATTCAAAATTAATAAATAATAAACAATGTCTATTAACTAAAAACTTAATCACTATATTTAAAAAAACAAAAACAAAAACAAAAACCTGTAATCAGAATAGGAGCACCACATTAATTAGAAAGATCACTATCCAGGGCCAGGTGTGGTGGCTCAAGCCTGTAATCCCAGCACTTTGGGAGGCCGAGGCGGGTGGATCACGAGGTCAAGAGATCGAGACCATCCTGGTCAACATGGTGAAACCCCGTCTCTACTAAAAATACAAAAAATTAGCTGGGCATGGTGGCGCGTGCCTGTAATCGCAGCTACTCAGGAGGCTGGGCAGGAGAATCGCCTGAACCCAGGAGGCAGAGGTTGCTGTGAGCCGAGAACGCGCCACTGCACTCCAGCGTGGTGCCTGGTGACAGAGCGAGACTCTGTCTCAAAAAAAAAAAAAAAGAAAGAAATCACTATCCAAAAAGTATTTTGTAGAGGGAAAGCATACATGTTAGCAAAGATGAGCTCTTGTCTTAGATGTTATTAGGACTTTTTGCGAAATGTGCACTAGGGCCCAGAGTAAAAACTTGAGGAAGGCATGAAAGACTTCACGGATCTGGTAAACGAGCAGATAATAAACCATTGAAACACTCATATTAATTAGATGTCTAATAAATAGCTTGCTGTTTATTACACTATAGATTTAGTAGTTTTACAAGATTGAAAAGGGATAAAGAAAAGAGAATTCCAGGCTCATGCCAAGGTGCAGAGCTGGATGTATAGGGTGAGCTCTTGCTTGGTTTGGTAGAAAATAAAGATATATATTGAAAAGTGTTTGGAAATGTTCTCAGAAAGAGACAAAGTTCCAGTCTGGAGGAGTCTATGTACTTGGCTGGGCAGGTTTATCTGTAAACTCTGACCAATAGAAAGGAATGAGAGACTTTAAAGGAGAGTAACCAAATACGATTATATTTCAGAATAGTAATTCAAGTAGAAAAGAGGTAAATACAATTTATTTTATTAATTCAATAAATGTTTATTTAAGACCGACTGCTGCAAATTTCTCTTGTAAACTTGGAGGAGACCCTGTCAATGAGATAGTCTTTCTTGGTGTCTTCTTTTGTTCTCCTTCTCTGTGGATGAAAGCTATTAAAAAGCAAATTGCACATCGAATTGACTAATGACAATAAATTATTATTATTATTATTATTATTATAGAAAACACAAAAGAAAACTTCTGGAGTTATTCAGGTAGGTTCTTGATAACTGAAAGAGTAAGGGGTAGCTAAAAATTCACTGAATGTTTCTTGATGAATGAATATATAAGAAGTTGCAGAAAAAATACATGGCAACATTTGAATGGGACAATAGAGATGAAAAATAAATAGCAGGATATAAATATCCTAGATTATAAATTATATTAGATTCTAAATAGCCAATAGAAAATATGAGCATAGTAGTTATAGGATTTCCATTTAATTTTAAAATCAGTATTTGGTTTATGTTTCTCAATTAACTTAAATTCATGGTAAACTGAAAATGCTACTTAAACTTAACCATATACAGATCAATAAATGTATGTATATATATATAGAAAGAAAGAGAGAGAGTGAGTTTACTTTGTTCCTGGTATAGATACTAACACTGGTAGAATTTTCTAGACAGCCAAGTTAAAAGTAATGCTCATAAGAATAATATTACAACCCAACTGGAATAAAGACTATAAAATATTTGTTTTATATATATATACAATTTGTTCTTTCAGTGTAAATATATTACTTAAGATTTGCACCCTATATTTGTTTTTTAAAACAGTATTTTTAAAAAATAAAGATGTATATTGAAAAATGTTTGAAAATGTTCTCAGAAAGTGACAAAGTTTAAATCTGAAGGAGCCCAATGTACTTGGCTGGGTAGCTTTATCTGTAATCTCTGGTCAATAGGAAGGAATGATTCTTTCCTATCAAATGGAATTATAGAATCTTTGAACTTTTACTTAAATATGTACATCCATGTGCATGTTTATATGTATAAATGTGTGTGTGGTATTACAGATGATTGAAATTTTATCAGTAGAAGTGGCAAGCCTTGAAAGAGAACAAATACTTAAGGGGGAAAATTTAGTGTGTTTGTTACTTTCTAGAGACTATCAATCAGTTGAAGATGAGATCTTAACTGGAGAAATTGCCAGCTGTACTTTGATACTCTGCCTCTTTGTTAGCCTTAGTCTTAGAGTGTGAAGCTTTATTTAATTGTTTAAGTAGATGGAAGCAAACTAACAGACACATCAGCCACTAGACACTCAATGAAGAAACTCGTATTTGTAATCTAGCTGTAGAAGCCAGGACTATTTTACTTTGATGATATGGCCTTTGGGATGAACCTAGATAGAAAAAACACCATGTGCCACACGGTCTACCTAATTAATCCATCAGAATGCATTGCAGCAAACAGAGTGCCTCATATGGACGGGTATAAGTAATTTTTTTCCTCTATTACTTGGTTAATAGAAAGGCGCTAACTTAGATTATGACTGATGGAGGCTATATGGTACAGCTGTTGTAATTGTGCCAAAGGGTACAGAAAGCCCTGTTTAAAAAAAAAAAAAGAGACCAAACAAAACAAAAACAGAAACAAACTCTATTTGCCCGAGACACTGTCATTACTTCATTCAGCTATTCTCCCTAGATTTCCTAGTGAGCTGTCATTTATTCCACTTTCATTACGTGTGTTCTTCCTCCTGCCACATGCATGTGTCCTTTGTTATATAAACAAACAAAACCTGTGCCATGATTTTGCATGGAAGAATTGCTTTGAAAAAGGTTTCCTTTATTGGATCAATAATTCATAAAATGAATATTCTTTATTAAAATAAGAAATATATATTAAAAAGTTGACAAGAGAAGAAGTTGAATGCATGGGCCTTGAAAATATAAAACCGTATTGTAACTGGCCCTCTCCCCAAGAGTATCCAATGCAAATTCTGAAGGATGTGACCATATATATATGTATACATATATATATATATATATATATATATATATATATAGTGACACATATATATAGAGTCACAATATGTGAGCATGTGCATATACATTATGTGTATATAAATTCACATGTGTAAAACAGTATTTGTGTTTTTAATTTAAATTATTTGTATACATCTAGTAAATATACATAAGCGATATAAAGTAACAAATTTTTATTCTCTTAGGAGGATAAGATTATTTATTTATATATTGAGACAGAGTCTTGCTCCGTTGCCCAAACTGGAGTGCAGTGATGTGATCTCGGCTCGCTACAACCTTTGCCTCTTGAGTTCAAGGATCCAAGCAATTCTCGTGCCTCCACCTCCCTAGCAGCTGGAATTATAGATAGGTACCCCCAGACCTGCTAATTTTTGTTTTTAGTAGGGATAGGGTTTCACCATGTAGGCCAGGTTGGACTCATCCTACCCTCATGTGATTCACCCACTTCGGCCTCCCAAAGTGCTGTGATTATAAGCAAGAGCCACTAAGCCTGGCTGGGATAAGATTTATTAGGACATGACATTTTTCCATCACTGTTAATAGTCATTCTTTGAATGAGCAGGTTACTAGGGTGATGTATCTACACAAATGACTGAATTCCTTGTATATAAAAATAACTTTATAGAATGTATAAAATAACTTCTCATTTTTCCATTGAAATGGCCTTTCAACTTAATTTTAATATTTTACGTTCTTTAGGTTCTTAGTTTGACGTGCAATTCAAACAGAGGCATACAAGCGTAGCATCACTGTGAAAATAAACTGGAATTAGGAGCTAGGGCATCCCCTATGTTGCTGCTCTTGTCCATGAGGTATCATTGCTCACTGAAGTCATAAGTTTTCCTCATAACTTTATGACTCTAATCACTTTTTCCTCTTTCATTGCACATTTTATTTCCTTTCTTGGCTTTTTCTTTTCCAATATAATGAGAAATTCAGGCTTCTAGATAGTTACTATATAAAATGATGTATTACTTCTCTTTAATAATTTATGTAGCTGATTTCATGTTCTTTTAATAAACTGAGTATGAGGCAAATATAAGGCAACAATGATTATAAGATGCATTATTATACCTGGCCAAGAAAAGAATATAACTGCTAATTAACCCACGATACACCATGAGTTAAAGATAGTTCTATGCAGTACGTTAGTCAGACCAATCTCTCATTGCTTTGAAGTTTCTTTCATCCTTTTCAAAAGAGTTGGCAATTACTCTTGCATCTAGTTTGGCAGATGACAAACAACTCTTTTGAAATTTCTCAGGAAATAGATACTTCCTTCTACCTAAGAGTGTCTTTCTTAAGTAGGATAATTTCTACTTCACAAGAACATATATATTTGTGTCCATCCCTTGAACAATGAATATTTCTTTCACAAATGCCAAATCTAAGCCTAAAATTTGGTTTCTAAGCTTTGAATAACAATACCATTTACTGACAATTTTCAATTACACTGGAATTGTGTAATGCATTTTAAATGACAGTTAAACTCAATTTGTGTATTCCTTAATGCATATAACTCAAGTAAAATGGAAATGTAAACACTTATGACCAAGTAATCACATGGCAGTCAGTGCCAATCACACCAAAATTGCTGCCTGGCCCATAGTGATTGTAAGAGGCCATCTACTATAAGCCTTCAGAGTCAAAACATTTTTTAAGAATGGGTGTTTGAATGGATAAAATACAATATATAGAGGGAGATTGAACTGAAATAATCAAGCTCCTCAAACCTATTAGACATAAATGTACAAATATTCACTAGCAACTAGTTCTTAATTATAATTTTAAAGCCACAAATATAGCAAACATAAAGAAATATGTAGTATACTACATATTGTATTATAATACAATTGCGATTAAAATTTATCCATTTACAGGCTTACATTTTTCTTCCAAATAGAAGTCTCTTTCTCAGGTTTAGAAAGCTGTTCACTAGAAAACGAAGCAAATTTTCTTAAAATCTTACTTACCATCATGACAATTGAAACTTTTTAGTATGCACAGAGCTGAAATGCGTATTATGAGTATTAGGCAGCAGTATAATTTTTTCACAAACATTCTGGGTAGAAAAAAAATAGCTCCAGTAGACACTGTGCTATTTCCTTACAGGTTTGTTGGATAAAAATAATGTCTATTGAATAATAACCACTGACTTTATTACATTTTACTTTCAAAAGTATGCTAAACATAATTATATGCAGACAAGAGTATTTCCCAATTAAATAGTGCTAAGTATTTCCCAATTAAATGGTAGATACAATAAAATTGACCAATACTAATAAGAAGGCAATGTTAGTTCTTAACCAGCAACTGACTAATATATTAATTATATTCACTGAATCAATTGCTTGTAAAGTGAAACTTGTTTCATTGAATCTTAATTTTGGCATCATACATTTACAACTATAGTTTTACTGTATTTTTTCCACCAAAAAACTTTTATTGTAAGATTAAGTTTAGCTCTATAAGAGAGTGTCAAACTGTTTATGATTTTTCATAACTACAAGTAATGTAAAAAGTTCCCGTTGCTCTATATCTTTCTGAGAAATTGATGTTGTCAGTGGTTGAGATTTTAGCTATCAAATGAAGTGTGGTGGTATCTTGTAATTTAAATTTGGAATTCCTTAGTAGTATATAATGTTGTAAAGCTTGTGTTTCATCTATATTTGTTTTTTTGTTGAGGTATTTATTTGTTCAGAATTTTTGTCCACTTCTTAATTGGTTTGGTGGTTTATTTGTTGTTGAGTTTTAGGAGTTCTTTGTAATATTTTTTTAATTTTTATTTATTTTTTTGAGACAGTCTCTGTCACCCAGGCTGGAGTCCATTGAGACAACCTGGGCTCACTGCAACCTCCACCTCACTGCTTCAAGCAATTCTCTTGCATCAGCCTTCCGAGTAGCTGGGATTACAGGCACCTGCCACTAAGCCCAGCTAAATTTTTTTTGTATTTTTAGTAGAGATGGGATTTCACAATGTTGTTCAGTCTGGTCTCAAATATTTGACCTCAGGTGACCTGCCAGCCTCAGCCTCCCAAAGTACTGGGATTACAGGCATGAGCCAGTGCATTCAGCTAGTTCTTTATAAAATTTGAATTCAAATCTTTCATCAGATACCTGTTTAGTATATATTTATTCCAGCATTTAGCTTATATATTTATCCGCCTTACATTGCCTTTCGTAGTGTGAAAGTTTGTTCTTTTCAATAAAGTCCAATTTATTAATTTTGTTTATTTCATGGATCATGCTTTTGGTGTTATACCAAAAAACTCATCTCCAAACCCAAAGCTACTTAGATTTCTTCCCAAGAATTTTCAATACTTAATATTGTCTCTTTTTAACATAAGATATTTTAAGTAATACATAAACAAAGAGAATAAAAGACCCCTTGTAATGTCTTTGGTGTAGATAAATGATACAAAAAAGAATATCTTCTGTAGCACTGATATACGGAATGAGAATCAAATGTGAAAATGGTGATACTCGTATTTTTGTCAACATTACAAATAACATTTTTTTTTATTTTACATGTTAATTGGAAATGATGTATTGTGTAATCCCAACATTAAGTCTTGAAGTCTTAAAATATTATATATTGTTAAAACAGGACAAACAAAAATTAAGATTGAAAAGGTAGACCAGAGACAATTTATGTAAAAAGAAAAGAAGAAACAAGGAGTTGATGAGGATAGGTGGGCCAATTCAGAAGTGCTATTGGTATAGACAAGTTGATGTTGGCCAAGTGTTTAATGCTCTCTAGATTCTCATAGAAGCAGCTCTACAAACTACAGAATAATCTGAAAGTGATTTATAATGACCATAAGGCAGACAATTTATTCAACTTTCAACCATAAGGTTTAAAATTTATCTTTTTTTCAAATTATTTTATATTTGTATATGGCTATTTCTTTTAAAGACTAGCTATCTTTTCTCTCCATTTCATTTTTGTAAGCTTTTACCGAGTGTGTATAGAATCAGCCATTTTAACAGATTACTTTATTTATAGTAAATAACCTGGGCAATGTTAACAAAATTTTAGTGTCATGTTTCTACAGCTGTGTAAAATGTTTAAACTTGGGAAACTTGGAATTTTTTTCCTTTGTTTTTTTTTTTTTTTTTTTAAGTTTTTGTTTGTTTGTTTTGGTGGACAATATTTACATTGTGGTATGGTTGTACAATTTAAAGATTATAAAGTATCAAGCGCAATGCCTTGCACATTGAAGGCAATGAATAAAGAGTTAGTATTCCTTTTAAATATATATATATATATATATATATATATATATATATATATATAGAGAGAGAGAGAGAGAGAGAGAGAGAGAGAGAGAGGTGAGATTTTGAAAATATGGAGAGAATTGAAAATTGTACATGGGGGAAAGATTATCTGGTCATTTTGAGCTTGGATGATTGTGTCAATGAAAAACAGAACATTTGGAAAGGAGAAATGCTCCAGATTCATGGAGGAGATAAAAGCAAAAACACCATAGCATGCAAGAGATAAATTTTAATGTGGTTAATGAATATAACTATAATTAGTTAATAGCAGGTCTTATACACTGTCTTTAACCCCTTTCAAATGTCTCAGGATACTATTCAATGTGTAATATCAGATGATACGGCATTTAGTGAGCAGAGAATTTTAAGCTGTATAGAGAAGTCATAATTTGCTATGACAAACAGATATGATATAAGGTCACATCAATTTCAAATCAAAGAAAATAACCCACATTTAACAGAATATGTAAGAATTTGCCTGAGTTATGTAAGAAAGCTACTTTACAACTGTTGTTTCTACTCAGTGACATGATGCTTCAGGGCAAACAAGGCAAATATATGACAATTGTGAATGCTTGTAAACAAGCATATGTCACAAACGTGAGGTATTTTTAGACTACAATGGCATTTTGTTGTAATTCTTACTAGATTATTTAGCATGATGAATATGTTAAAAACATTCAAATATGTCATGAAAAAATAGTATTTAGAAGCATGTCATGAAACCAACAGAAGAATGCCTGTTCGCTAACATTTTTTTCTCTGGGCATCTTGGTATAAGGAGATGTTTCATATGTTTCTACAGTGTTGGTGAAGTACTTTACAATAAGAAATTTATATATACATATATAAATATTAATATATATACACACACACACAAGCACACACACACACACACACACATATATACTATTTGTTTTCATTTCCCTGTTTAAAACACAAAGATAGAAAGTGTATGCTGTATGCAAAAAATATTTGAAAATCACTGGTTTAAAGAAATATGTAATGAGATATCAAAATGTTTACTAGAATTGACCAAGAAAAAGTTTGGTTTGTTTCTGTCTTGTAGGAAGTTAAGTTTTTAGTTTTATTTTGTCTGTTTATCAAAGTGTACATTTTTGTTTGTATTTAGTTCATCGTGACTTTTGGAGGAGATCAATTCTAAATAAAATTTGATTCACACTCATGGTATGTCATAATACACTTTGATTTCATCAGATGGAACATGAAACTATAGTTTATTAAGGAATGCATTCAGTTAAATTTGTATATGGTAAACCTGAGTGTACTAACTTGATGTAAAAGTCACAGATCCACAAATATCAACTAAAGAAATTATTAATAGAAATGAAAAAAAACACAGTATTAGATAATCTGTGATGTATATATATAGTCTGATTATAGTAAATAATCAAAAATAAAGATGACTACAGTAATTTTTGATAAGTGGAATTGCCATCGACTTAATTGAATTTTATGATGATATTAATTATGTTAGACAATCTGTAGGATGTTTTGATCGACTACTAAAAAATAAAATTTTATAGTATTATTATGGTAGCCACATTTCAAGAATCATTATATTGAAATAAAGGCTAAGAGAAGGGTTTAGTGCCTGAAAAGCACAGATAGTAACATGGAAAATAGAATGTATGTAAATGCATGACCCATTTGAAAGATTAGAACCAATAGAACCAGAAGAATCAATTCAGTTAAAATACTGGAAATGCTGTAATAAAATGAGGAAACATTGAGCTCAGAAATGTCTGACAGATTCAGAGATATATCATTATTTTATATGAGTATATCACATTACTTGAAAAAATCGATCATATGACCACAATATAAGAGACCTGGTACAGCATAACTGCCCTAAAACTTTTTTAAAGACATATTCATTATGCAATTCTTTGAGTACAGGAAATCCATGGACTCAATGGAAACAAGTGATCCTATGTCTAGAGTTTCCCTGGATAGTTGCATTTTGTGCTTCAGGATCCCACCTAATATATACTTTCAACATAGGTAAACCAAACAAAGCCAATTCCGTAGCATATTGTTTTTACATATTGCTCTTTATTTAGTCTTTATTCAATAGAATTTGCTGTATTATTTTTGAATTATCATATCTTGGGTTTTAGATTGATCAAAGGAGACATCTTGACAAGTATTTACTGAAAAGTTAAGGTAATTTTAATGAGGTGATAAGTAAATTATTTGGAGAGGGCTGCAGAAATAGAGAGAAACTGTTTTAAACTGGAGCTGAAAGCTAACCCTGTTGGTTATTTGTCATGTTCTTTAAACCATCAATAATTTCACATTTACGATTTAATTAAAGTTCTACTTTGTGGAATTGTCCCATATGAATATGTGTATTAATAATCTGCCTTCACTGGTACAGTAATTAGCCATTGATAATTGAGGATAAATTTTGTAAGCAAAGTATAATAAATGAATAATATAATAATTTAAGACTGTCATATATCTAATCTGTATGTTTAATTTCTGTGTAACAAATAATACATTTACAAATGAATTCCATTTATTGCACACTCACTATTTGTTTTCTGTGCTGATTTAATTAACCCTTAAAAAAGTTTTATGAAAAATATTTTTGTGAATTCAGAACTTGGGAGGCAGAACAAGGAGGATTGCTTGAGTCCAGGAGTTCCAGACTAGCCAGCATGGGCAAGATAGTGTTCTTCATCTCTATAAAATATTTAAAAATCCATAAAATATTTAAAAATTAGCCAGCTGTGGTGACACATGCCTGTAGTTCAAGCTACTGGGGAAGATGAGGCAGGAGGATTTCCTGAGCCAGCCAGTGAAGGCTACAGTGAGCCATAAACGAGCCACTGCACTCCAGCTTGCATGACAGAGCAAGACCCTGTCTTAAAAAATATGTGTATATTATTTATATTTTAACAATGAGCAGAGCCAGGATTTGAAGCCACGTTGCTTTGTCCAACTCAAAAACTCATGATAACGTTTCCCACACTATGCCAATCCATTCTACCTCCACACTGCACCCACCACAGGAGTTTTCTAATCTTATATTGTATATGATTGTAGGTTGGCTAATACATGGTCTACACATTGTGATTTTAAAAGTAACAAGGCTTTCTGGAACAAACCCATCTATTTTCTCCCAGAAAAATAAAAATTGTATTTCAGATATTTAACTGAATTATGTTAATGTGGCCTTTGTTTTTCTTGCATAAATATTATTTCCATTTTTCTAACTTTTACTCTAGTTTTACTACTTCTTCCTTAACTTGACAATTGGTATTATAGTTGAGGATATAATCTACATATGCCATAAAATAGTTAACGATTGATTTAAGATTGCATTTTATTTTTTCAGAAGACCTTGCTTTCTCTTTGATGCCATGTCATAATTTATCTTAAAAAAAAAAGATAAGCATAGTTTCAGCTAAAATTTTATAAAGGGGCAATACATTTTTATTGTATACATTTCATTACCTAAACATACCTTCTCTTTTTTTTGATTTGAAATAGCAATGTTAGAAATTATATCATACAGCTAAAATTTAACATTTCTCTAGTTATGCCATATTCAGTTTATTATTTACAACTATGTGCATCAGATTAAAGCGTTTAATCAGAAAAATATTGTTATATTTATGCAAATACTGACATATAGGAAGAGTTTTCATTGGAATCTGAATATGCATTTCCTTTGAGGTGTCACATGTATATTTAACAAAGATCTTTAATTTTAATATATAGATTTTGACATCTTAAATATTTTTGGTTCTTGATGACTTTAAAACAAGAATAGCATTTTTCATTTCATAGTTTTACTTACATGTTTAAATGTGTTTTTTTCTATTTCAATTTTATTTTTTTGTAATCTGCACATTTGTATTGAGCAATTTAGTCTCTAAGAGGGTTACAAAAGGCCTAGGAGAGGACCTTAAATTTAGGAAGCCCAGAAAAATAGAATGGTCAATGAATTGTATGTAGATACTAAAGTGTTGTTGCCAGAAATAAGTTAAATAGACTTTCCTTCCTCTGGGGGTTGATAACTGAGAATATAACACAGATATATGTGAGTTAATTATAATTAAAGTAGCCTATTGTGTAATGAATCAATTTAAAAGTTTACACTGAATCAAACACATAGGATATATTTACATAGCTTTGTTTTGAAAACTAAATGCCATTCTTTTGATTTTCGCAAGTGAAGGAATAGTAATAGATTATTTCAATCACCTCTTGTCTTTATTTTCATATTTTTAGAAAAGTGTTTTCCTGTATGAATGTACTACTTCACTTGATCACGCTAAATGGTATATTTAAAACTTTGATTTTGTTGGTGTTTTTTTCCTTTTGAGTTTAAAAGGTATTTATCTTAAAAAACTAACAATAAGCCTTTAACTTCCTATATATGCTATTGAAGACTAACAGTATTTTTAAGATTTGTACACTAGCAAGGCTCGTTTAACTTAGTGCAAGGTTTGAGCTAAAAACATATTTTATTTAAATATCTGACTTTTAGTAACATGGGATTCATCTGGAGCCCTAGATATGCAGTCATTTTATCCTAGAATTACTTTTGGCCTTTGGAAGGTCACGCATTTACAAGTTATTGCCTCTCATAAATTGATCTAATCTTCTGAATAATGGCTGTACATGCTGATGATCAATATTTTATTACTTCTACATCCTAAAACACACCATGAATTATAGTCAAAACCATTATCACCCAGCTCTGCAGACATAACAATAATATACATGTGATATTACTGCTCAGCTTGTGGTACCGTATACAAAACAAGACTGCTTGAATGATTTTATTTTAGCACTGTTATAATCCTGTTTAATTTATAGGTAGAAATGCCACTAACATTATCACTCAAATAGTCCTACTCTAGGCCATATAATTCATTCATTATGATTTTCCCCCATAATGATCAAATCTAAATTTTGCTTTGATTTAAATGTTTCTAAAGATCAATCACTTTATTATATTTTCAAAGGGTAGTGTGAGTTAAAGATTATTAGTTTTTTAATAATCAAATTAATGCTAAAAAGTGATTTTTTCTCGTTGTAGTTATCCTGTAGTCACATTTCCTTAATCTAAAACCATGTATGATGCACATTTTTTGCATTTTTGTCTTTCTACTATCACATTTTTATAATTTTAATAATTTGTATATTTTACTTTAAGGAATTTTTTTCTGATTTTGTCTTAGCTATGTAGACAAATACTCTGATCTCTTTCATTACATTCCCTTGTCCATGCTTCACTTGTCAGTCATTTCAATATTTGCTTCCTTTATGGATGTTATGACAATCAATATTTTAGGATGTGAGAGTGCTTGTAGTAATCCAGCATTTGTTAGGATCATGATTCTGATCAAAAAATGAAAACTTTCTCTCCTGGGAGCCTAAGCAGGGACGTAAAAATAACTAAAATTAGAAAATAGTTTTTCTTCATTATAATCAGATTCCCTTATCTGTAAGTTTCAATCAGTTTCACTTTCACAGGCATATGCACACACTTGCCTAATTAAGTTTGCTCCAGGCAATAGGAAATTGTTCATCTATTTAAATACTAAGTCTCATTATGCAGTTGTGCTTGCCCTCATTATTGGTTTTTTGTTTCGTTTTCGTGTGTGTGTGTGTGTGTGTGTGTGTGTGTGTGTGTGTGTGTGTGTGTTTAAGATAGAGTCCTACTGTTTACCCAGCCCAGAGTCCAGTCATGCAATCTTGGCTCACTGCAGCCTTAACCTCCTGGGTTCAGGTGATCTTCTTCCCACCCGAGCCTCCCAAGTAGCTGGGACTACAGGTGCACACCACCATGCCAGGCCAGCTTTTTTGTGTTTTTAGTAGAGATGGGGTTTTGCCATGTTGCCTAAGCTCTTCTCCAACTTCTGGATTCAAGAAATCCTCCCTCCTTGGCCTCTCCAGGTATTGGGATTACAGAAGTGAGCCACCATACCCGACTGAATACCTCTTTAGCTTTCATTTTACCTCAGAGCTTTTTGGTAAACTTAAGTTTTGGGAAATGTTTATATGTATAAAATCATTCAGGTGAGTTGGTCTTACTAATATTTACCAATTCTCTCATTCACTGTGTTGACATATTTTTAATTGATTTGACATATTAATGAGTTCAGTGTTGGAGAAAATAATATACATGAAAAAATTGAAACATATATTCAAATGGCTTAAAAGCTGATATAGCAACTATGATTTCAATGTGGATTATTGAGGAAGCAATAATTTTTAAATGGAAGAAAAATTTGACTAAAATGTAAGTTAAAGTTTTAGCCTGTGAAAATATTAATAGCTTAGTCTCTTTATAAGCACAGACATAAAAGCTATTAGTAATGTTTTTATATTTATTAGCTTGAGTTTCAACCTTTCTCAATTTATGTTAGTCCTAGCATTAAAAAGTGCTGTTGACAGCGTTAGTTTAAGAAATGTTCTTTAATAAACTGTCAGCTAGAGAAATCAATACCTTTAAAGGTTACTTTGAACTTTAAATAGTTCGTGTGTGCGTGTGCGTGTGTGTGTGTGTGTGTCTGTGTGCGCACACGTTGCCTACATGTGAACCTGGTTAATAAGGCACGAAAGAGTTTGGATCACCAAACACAAAGCGGTGAGGGAAAAATACAAACGGGTTACTACATTTTTCTAAAATAGGTGATAGCTAATGATGCAGCCAAATTTCCTCTTATCGTATTATACTGTTGAAAGAATTGAGTTAAATATGTTACATAAAATAAAAATGTAACAAAACTATAAGTAGATTGTAAACTAGTTTCCTAAGATTTCAGCAGAATCTATTTTTTAAACTCAGAGTATAAAATATTGTAACATACTATATTCATCAACATTTTACTTAAAAATAATTCATTTCCTGGAACTGTTTGGAGTTTGTATTTTCACTGTGATATGGCAAATAATTTTAATAAAATACTATATAGCCTTTTGGATAGAGAATGATTCCCCTGAATTCTAGCACTGTTTTTCTCTACCACCTCACCCAGAACATGGACAGACAATCATGAACAAACCAAATTTTGTATAGAATTTCAAGAGAATGAAAGACTGCCCTAAAGTGGATTCACTAGCTCCGTATTTAGTCAACAATGAGACAGAGAAAACAAGATTCAAGATTAGAAAAAAACATTTTTTTTCAAGGCCGAGCGCCGTGGCTCAGGCCTGTAATCCCAGCACTTTGGGAAGCCTAGGAGGGCAGATCACAAGATCAAAAGATCGAGACCATTCTGGCCAACATGGTGAAACTCTGTCTCTACTAAAAATAAAATAAAAAGCTAGGCATTGTGGCACGCGCTTCTGGTCCTGGCTGAGGCAGGAGAATCGCTAGAACCCAGGAGACGGAGGTTGCAGTGAGCGGAGATTGCTCCACTAAGCTCCAGACTGGCAACAGAGCGATACTCTGTATCCAAAAAAAAAAAAAAAAAAAAAAAAGGAAAAACTTGATGGATTAGTAAAGGCTGTAACTAAAGTTCGAGCATTGCCACCAACTCCAGCCTTTTTCTTTCTAATTGTCTGAAGATTCAAACATGGAGAGACAGACAATATGGTCATGATCCATTAGGACATTCAAATAAATTTTCCTTTTGTCCCTGTATAAGGGTACTCTATAGCTGGTTTCAACTTTGGTGATTGACAAGCAGTTTTTCCTACAAGTCACTTATCTTTGCTTTAATTTTTAGCTCATAAAATACTTAAAGATTTTTTTTTGTTGTTAACATTAACTTCAGATTTGGTCGTCTTCTAAAATAATGGCAATGATGTCTGAATTGACCTGTCTGCTTTTCAGGGTGCATCTATAAAGAGAGATGGGATCGTGGATACTTAGGGAAGCAGTCTTATATCCACCGCACCAAATTGCCAAAGGATACGGTATTTTTATTAGGTGTAGAAGTAGTCATGGGCTAAAGATTGATATGAAAAAAATTCATACTTTTTTAGGAAGCAATGTTTGATTAATTTCTTAATTTGAAAATCATGAATTAAACACATTGCAGTGAAGTGAAACAAATGCTTTTTCTTGTGTGAACTTACTGGAAGTTCTAATAAACACGATAATTCATGGACTAATGAAAATAATTTAATTATGGGAGAACCAAAATAACTTCAGTTTTTCAGTATATTTTAGAGTAGAAACAATACCAGTTATAATATTCTGTGGCACTCATATTTACAAGAAATATCATGTGGGTACAGTTAATTTCTTTTTAATAGTCAAAGCTGCTGAATTAGTGACAAAAAAAGAGTGATAATAGGTGACAATACTATTGGCTGGAACTTTTGGGATGGTAAACAAAATGAGTAATTAATACCAGGAAGAGATACAAAGAGAGGGCAGGCATCAATAGACAACAAATATAAAGTAGTTCAGCTTCTGTTGAGTAAAATGGAATACTGTCTACATTTTAGAGGGCTTAAAAAAATAGGCATGTTACTGTTATTCTTTCTTTTTTTAACTTTTAATTTCAGGGGTAGATCTGCATGCTTGTTACATAGGAAAACACGTGTCATGGTGGTTTGTTACATAGATTATTTCATCACCCAGGTATTAAGCCTAGTAACCATTAGCTATTTTTTCTGTTACTCTTCCTCCTCCCACCATCTACCCTCCAGTAGACTCCAGTGTCTTGTTTCTATGTGTTCATGTGTTCTCATCATTCAGCTCTCAGTTTTAAGTGAGACTATGTAGCATCTGGTTTTCTGTTTCTGCATTAATTTGCTAAGGATAATGGCCTCCAGGTCCATCCATGCCCCTGCAAAGAACTTGATCTTTTATTTTTTATGGGTACATGGTATTCCATGGTGTATATGTACCACATGTTCTTTTTCCAGTCTGTCATTGATGGGCATTTAGGTTGATTCCATTTATTTACTACTATGAATAGTGCTGCAATAAACATGCATGTGTATGTGTCTTTATAATAGAAAGATTTATTCCAGTAATTGGGATTGCTGGGTTGAATGATATTTCTGAGTTTAGATATTTCAGAAATTGCCACTCTGTCTTCCACAGTGTTGGAATTAATTTACACTCCCACCAGCAGCATCTAAGTGTGTCTTTCCCCAGCATCTCTTATTATTTTTTGACTTTTTTATAATAGCCATATGACTGGTATGAGATTATATCTCATTGTGGTTTTGATTTGCATTTCTCAAATGATGAGCAGCATGTCACTGCTTTATGTTATCTTTTAAACATTTCTGCATGATGGAGTTTGTGTCACTCTTGTAAAATGCTCAATAATAAGATAATTATGCCACAAATATGACGGTGCTATCCCCTCTCTCTGGTTTTGTGCCATCTAAATACTTGTTTACATTAATATTTAAATGGCTTTTTAAAATCATAGTTTTGCTGATACCACTGTTCTTTTTAAGCAATTAGTTTTTTTGATTTATTATATTTAACTAAATCCAGACCTGGTAAATATATTTATTAGATTAGTCATATTATTAAAACAATAATGTTGAACTGAAAAATAAATACATTTTGCTTTCTTCTTTACCTGTTTTAAATTTTCTTCCAATCATAAACTTGTTAATGTCTACTGTGAGACACATGATGCTACGTTAAATTTTTTGTTATTGCAAAAGAAAAAAGGCTTTTCTTTTCTGTCCAGCTTTGTTGTCCAGCTCTTTTTCTTGTCAAAAGAAAATTCAAAGTCAAATAGTGCTGTATAGGCTTTACATCTTTTTAATATTAAAGGAAGGCCCAAGGGTTCCTTCTTCATCACTTAACTGGATCCAGGAAACAAGTGCTCTGAATCAAATAGTTGCATATTTGCTGTAGGTAATGCAAAGAGTCTAACCATGAAGGAACCATATTTTTAAGTAATTATTGGACTTGTGGTTTCATTTAACTTATTAATTGAATATGTAAGTTAATGTAAATTCATTAAAAGAGTAAGCAAATTCATAGGAAATAAATGTTTCAAGTTTTCTCCATTGATAGTACAAAAACATCACATTTTCATGGCAGAACAGGGCTTGCTAAATATTTGTATATTAAAAAATATCATAATAAAAAAGTTTTGGACCTACTGGTATTATGTGAAGCTCTCACTAGGACCCTACAATTGGCAAGCCCCCAGGATTTAAAGTCAGCTTTCACTCCCATAAATCCATTTTAATCTTAGAGGTTTCTTTCCTATTTTTCTATACGCATGTGATTATCTGATCTCTGATAAGGAAATGCTTTCAAGATTTATTGACAGAGTTATTTCTAAAGGAAAGAAGCAAGTTTGGGCAAATGCTGGTTTGGCAGCCTAAAATTCATCTCAAAAATTTCATTTTTAGGATCACCATACTAATAAGAGTATAGCTATTACTGATTATTTAATTTCTTAATGTACATCCAAATAGTAATTTTATATACATTATCACTTTAATTTTTAATTTACTGCTATATATTAAGTATTCTATAAATTTTGCAGTTAAACAAAAGAGAAAGAGACTCAATGTGTCCCTTGCCAAGGTCACAGAAAGAAAAAGAGGAATGGCCAAATGTAAACAGTTCTGTCTGACAGTTAAGACTGTGCTTCAACTCTAAACATAATGTGTCTCCCAGCTTCCTGTTCTTGTTGGTAGAGAGGCAAAGGAATATGTAATGCTTTCTTCATCAATTAGCAATGATTCTAAGCCATTATCTTTATGGTTTAAGCTCTAAAATTCAAAAGGTGGATTTTTCAGTACCTTTATGTAATTTTTATCAGTCTCATGATTAAATAAGTTCATATTCACATGATAGTTCTTTTTAGCAATTTGAATTGAAATCTGTATTTTATCAATTTAATCAATTACTTCTTTTTGCCATTACTAAAAATATACTGCAAAATTGAAGTGAGTATACACTGGGTAATCAAATGAACTGTATCTCATAGGCTTTGCTTGTTCTCAGAAAAATTACCAAGACATCCTTCTTTCTGTAATCAATACTAATATTATTTGACAAGTTCCTTTAATTATTAAATTCTAAAGCATGAAGCATTTAAATAATTTACTAATTTATCAGTATTGCTATATCAAACCATTGACAGTATATTTTAGTTGTACAAATAACTTATAAGAAATAATACACTTTGCTTTTTAAACAAAAAAAAAAGTTTCTTGCAAAATTTTAAAAACATTGACTTATAAATTCTCAAAATTATAACAAAATAATTTTAGTACAGCCTTTATAATAGCACTGTTAAGTTTACCCACATTAAATACATAGAAGATCTTGTTGACAAATTAATGTTTGACTTCAGCCTTCCATACTCCATTACATACTTTCTTTTGAGTGAAAATTTCTGACAAACAGGAATTTATGGTAGAAATGACCTCTCAAGTTTATGAAACCAGTAGCACAACACAACAGTAGATCACAGGATGACACATGATTACTGCCTCCTGAAATAGGTACAATATCATGCAGTGCAGTGAAGCATGCTCAGCAGTGAAAGTCCACGGGCCCCATGCTAAACCATGACTAGCCTACACTCTTAGGTAGTAAATGGAAATTTGACAGAACCAATTCATACAGGAAAACCTTGGAGTTCCACTAGAAGTATGCTTTTTCAAATGAAAAGTTTCAGAAAAAATTTTTCTTCAATTCAACTTTATTCATTGCTGTTACTGAATCTGGATTTTCTAATTGTAAGCAAGAATAATTTTCCACTTAAGAGTGTTTATCTTGGAATTAGTCTTTTCAAACTCTCATCCACCTTTAATTATGATTGTTTTTCATTTTACTATTTACATATAAAAAGGCCACTATGTAATTTTGATTTGAAAATTTAGCATTTAATTCCTAAGATCTACATTATGGAGTGAATTTACATAAATTACATCTTAAATTGAAAAATTTTGTCATATCAAAATAAATCTAGTTCCATTTGATATGTACTTCTTAACTAAAATATAAATATTTAGATGAATGTTTATGGTAGAAGAAATAATTACAACCTCACGTTAAGTTCCAGTTTTCTATGTTAAATATGTTTACCTCATATATTTCACTTTTATGTGAGATGTTTTATGTAAAATTGTCTACATTTAGATCTCTGATATACTCTGCAAGATATGCAATTCAATAAATTTTATAAGACACAAAAATATTACATTTTCTATCACTGATCTTTAGGTTTTATAATCAAGTTCTAAACTACAAACAGATAATTTCTTTTTATTAGATACCATCATATATAACAAATAAAGACTATGGCTATTTTTCTCCCCTATTCATTATTTTGCATTATGTTTACAGAGCCAAGCATAGCTATTTTTTGAATGAGGGTAGTAAATAGACATGTGGCATAAACACACTTCACTAAAATGACTGTTCAATGCCAAAAGAATAAATTTCTAGACACAAAGACATTACAAGAGAAAATGAGACAGTAGGCAGAAATTCACATATTCTTTTCTGGGGTGTTTCTGATTACATCATACCATTTATAGTTGAAGTTTCTCTCTTTAGAAGATATGATCTAATTATCTGCATCATTTTCACTAACCTTTATCTGTACTGTCATTTTTTTAATGTAACCTATCACACTTTTCAAGTAGTTTTGTGTGCTGCAAATTGAACGGGGTTACAACAGAAAAAAACAGTGCCAGAAAGAAAGTACAGGGCATGTCCACATACAATGTTTTTACTCATAGATGGTCAGGGTTTGACGCTTTGTAGAGTATTTCACCCTAGTCATACGTATATTCCAAGGATAAAGTGCATGAAATATTAGATACCACATATTGATAAAATAAATTAGATACTGGAAATGCAATGTCAAACATTTTTATAAATTTGTTATTTTTTAAAATGAATTTCTTCAAATACATCGAAGTCTTTATTTCATTTATGATCAATATGCTTCTGGTATTTTCACAAAAATAAATTATTGGTGTACATTGAGAGGGCAGAGTTTCCTGGAGGCTTTGTTTTTGTTTGCTTTGTTATTTGAATAAATATCACCTTCTTTTAGTATGAAAACATAAAAAATGTGGGATATTGAGAAAAACAGTAAGAAATAAATTTGGCAAGGTAAAAATAACAAACTTAATATGATAATATAGCAGGTTGTTTTGATTATATGACCATGTATTTATTTCATTTCATTCCTATTTAATTAAACTGAGTATGAAATGAATATATTCATCCCTCATCTCAGTAAAGCATTTCTCTAGTCTTCCGTTCATTGCCTTGCACACAGTTCAACCTAAATCTGGCATGAAATTCAGGATAGAGAAAGTCATACTATCCTTTGGCAGATGATTTCCCAATGATATATACAAAGAAATAATTATTAATATCCAAATATTTGTGCTTTCTGCTGTATTACTACTTTTTCCATTTTACTACCGCATTTTCTTATTTGTGTGTGTGTGCGCACGTGCACGTACATAGTGTTTGCCATATTAAAAATAGGCATGCTTTTAGAAAAAACAAAGCAGCCAAAGTAAACTGTATTTAGTGTTAAGTGATACCTTTACAACAGTAGTACATGACATGGTTCATAGACTATATAGACAGAATATTTTGGCCTCTGAACTTTGTTGTTGAACTTCCTCACAAAAGTAGCCATTTGTAAAAAATAAGATTAATTGCTGAATTAATCCACAAAGGCCAAATGTATAAAACTTCATAGCGAGAATTTAAGAAGTAAAATAAGGTCTCAGTTGTCACCTAAGGGTTATTAATTCAAATCATACAGAAGTGACATTTGTCCTCAGGAGAACAGCAAATAACTATAATGTGATAGAAATCATCCTTGTGCTACCACTCCTGCCTCCTCTTTCTTCTTACCCCAGGCATTTTGTGTCTAATAGACGTGTAGAATTTGTCTAAACCCAGTGATTTGTATTATGCATCCACATTGTAGTCTTCATCTTGCCATTATTAAACATAGCAGTTATCTGTCCAATTATCCTTATCCATAGTGCTGTTAATTGGTTTTACTCATCTATCATTTTTTAGTTGGAAGATGCAACAATTCACCACCCAGCATCTTTAACTTATTCTCCAAACACCACAGTTAATATTCTAAAACTATGCATCTGACCAAGTTAACCTTCCTATTTAAAAATACCCCATGGCTTTTCACAGCCTTAGCTAAAATTTACAATCTACAGCATGGCATCCAATATGTTTTATAATTTGGTTTATGTTTCAATCTACTCTTGCCCCTCAATTCCAGCTCCAACAGCAGCACCTTGCTGAAAGCTTTGAGACCCAACTTTATGTTTATCAATTTCTAGGGCTTATATGTTCTATACTCTGCATATAACTCCTTACCAATGCTCCCAGTGTCATAAGAATCAGGTTTGACCTATTTTACTGTAGGATATATTACTCCCAGCATTATTTTAACTCCTTTTAGGAAGCCACACCAAGTATTTCCCTTTAATACTCTGAAATTTGTATATATGCTCAAAGTCTACTTTTTTTTACTGATTCAAAACTACTTAAGGGTAAGCGTCATGGTTAAATTCTCTTTAATAGTATTTTAGTAGAAAGACTCAGGAAATGAAAAAGTCAGGTAAAGGAATGGATGGACAGAAGGTCATACATATATATATATATATATATACATGTATGTACATATATACATACACGTGTGTGTGTGTGTATGTATATATATGTATATAGGTGGAGACTGTAGCTACCATGCAGAGTCTTGAAATCATTCAAAGAAGTCTTTTAGGCAAACTAGATGAGTCTTCTCAACAACAACCAAAAAAAAAACTGCTGTTAATCAAATATCAGTTAAAAAACAGATTGGAAGTCATTGGTGAGCAATGTTGAATGCAGCTGGGAGCACAAGGCAAAGACAGTGAATGATATATACATATCATAGCTATTGTTGGCATCTTACATGACAACTTACATAAGCTAATATTCTTTTGCTAAAATTGACATAATAAGGCATTTAGTTTTTCTTTGTACATTTTTGCCTTGCAAAAGACGTGATGGACACATGAAATTCCTTGATAGATTTCTTGTTGATGACAGACTAAATGTGATTTTATAATTCTAATGCCTAATCCTGTGAGACCCATGGTGTGAAGATGAGGTGGGCCACTAGGTCTGGGATGACTAATTCAGTGTCACTACCTGACTGGTAGACTTGTGACAAGTATCTCTAATGGGTCCTGGCATTCATTCTCTCCTTGCTATAGAAAGTCTCTATTAATTACCTGACATGAGCAAGTGTTAATAAAATCATAAAAAGATAAAAACGACTTGCCATAGCTGAAGAGACTAGTATCCTTCTTTTTAACATAAAGTATACTCTTATGTGAGTGTCTTAGAAAACAGTAATATTTTATCCTATGAGTGTACATTTTATCCTATGAGATTACTTATATAAAATACTAGCAAAAATTTTTTTGAGACAGTCTCATCACTCTGTCACCCAAGCTGAAGTGTGATGGCACAATCTCTGCTCACGGCAACCTCCATCTCTTAGGTTCAAGCGATTCTCCTGCCTCAGGCTCCTGAGTAACTGGGATTACAGGTGCCTGCCACCATGCCTGGGTAATTTTTGTATTTTTTTAGTAGAGATGGGGTTTCATCATGTCGATCAGGCTGATCTGGAACTCCTGACCTCATGATCTGCTCGCCTTGTCCTCCCAAAGTGCTGGGATTATAAGCATAAGCCACTATGCCCAGCCAGCCGATATATTTTAAAGCTTGCAATACACAAGGAACCATGTTTGACAACTTTTATAGTGAAGGCACAGGTGTTATGCTTTGATTTTCACAAAAATTCTAAAATAGAACAAGTGTTTCCACCTCTGAATTACAGATTATAGAAATGATGCAACAAGAATAAACTGAATGTTAGCCCAAGAGCATTTAAATTTCATCTTCTTTCTTCCCCATAGTAAGTTTTTATCTAAGATACATTACAGTTCTGTGAAATAATATTTATAATAAAATACGAACAACAGGTATGTTAAAAGAAAAACTTTAGACAAATTAGATCTAACAGAGTTGACTTAAGCAAAAAATAATTCATGGGCCGGGTGCAGTAGCTCATGCCTGTAATCTCAGCACTTTGGGAGGCCGAGGCAGGTGGATCACCCAAGATCAGGAATTCCAGACCAGCCTGACCAACATGGTGAATCTCCATCTCTACTTAAAATAAAAATCTTAGCAGGGCATAGTAGCAAGCACCTGTAATCCCAGCTAATCTCATGCTGAGGCATGAGAATCGCTTGAATCCAGGAGGCAAGGTTGCAGTGAGCCCAGATGGCACCACTGTGCTCCAGCCTGGGCAACAGAGTAAGACTCCACCTCAAAAAAAACAAAATAATAATATTTTATGTATCAGGCAGATTAGGGTCAGAGAGCTCCACACTGAAGCATAGGTAGTGAGCTTTTATAGGCTTATCATGAAAGCTAAGTTGATACCTCACTTGAGTGGCTAGAGATAGACATTTGCCTTATTTCAGCATAGTGTGATGAGGCATTTCCCTTATTTGGGCATGGTCTGATCAGTTGGCTTCCTGTGATCACAAAATCTCAGCTCTTTTTTACAAAATATACTACTAGGTTAAGTTGCAGTTCGTTTACATACTAAGTTAGATTTGTTATGTGGGGATTCAATTATCAAGAAAGCCACAGGCTAATGCCTCCTGTTTAATTTAATTGGTAAATTCATGATCTGTGGTTGAAGTTCCTATAATGTGTCCCCAACAAAAGTTTTCCTTAAGGAAAAATAAAGCACAGTTATCTATAAAGATATATTATTTAGTTATATAAAAAAATTACTATGTAATTTTTTTCTGCATATGCTACTGTGATTAGATTTCCTTTTAAAAATAATGTTTAACTGTATCATGTGGTTTTAATTTAATACAAGACAACATTTGTAACTGAATGAAATAAATATTAATTTAATATACCTAATGTAGTTCAGATCTTAAAATCTAACTTTATCCCCAAGTACCAGTTAACTTAAAACAATAGAGTTGGCCAGGTGTGGTGGCTCACGCCTGTAATCCTAGCACTTTGGGAGGCCAAGGTGAGTGGATCACCTGAGGTCAGTAGTTCAAGACCAGCCTGGGTGAAACCCCATCTTTAAAAAAAAAAAAAAAAAAAATACCGTTTACCCATGAACAGTGGAAGAATAAAAAATGCTGACCACTCTCCTTTCTAGTCAAAAATCAAAGTATTACTTTTGACTTTCCAACGACTTAATTATTAATAACCTGTTGACCAGCAGCTTTATCAGCAACTGACATAAACACTTGATTCATAATATCTTGTAGAAGTATTATACACTGTATTTTTAAAATAAGTAAACTAGAGAAAAGACAATGTTATTAAGAATGTCTTAAGAAAAACAACATATTTACTGTTCATTAAGTAGAACTGGATTATCATAAAAGTTCCTTCCTCCTCTTCATGCTGAGTAAACTGAAGAGGCGGTAGAAAGAAGAGGCGTTGGTCTTTCTGGCTCAGAGGTGGCAGAGATGGAAGAAAAATTTGAAATAGAAAAGTGGGAAGGGAAAGCAGGAAAAACAGGCACACTGGTGTCAATTTTATTAAACAAAAATCTGCATATAAGTGGACCTGTGCAGTTCAAACCCATGTTTGAAGAATCAACTGTACTAGAATGAGTTAGATACAAATTATCTAAAATATATATACAAATTTGACAGGCTCTTCTATTCAAGTTGATTATTACACAATAACCATAAACAATAAAACCAACGTTGATTGGAGATTTGGATGCTTGAATGAAGCACCCACTGTCTGTTAACTATATGGATTCAATGTATGAGCTCCATAGACTACTTATCAAAGACGGGATTTAACAGACATGTTTATCTTTTCCTCATTTGCCATGCTGTCATGCTCTGGAAAGCAATCTTTCATAGCAAAAACAAATAATGTGTCTATAAGTCTAGCAGAAAATACAGACACAATTAAACGATTTTTAAAAATTCCTTAAAAAAAAAAAAAAAAAAAAAAGAGTCTCACTCTGTTGCCCAGGCTGAAGTGCAGTGGTGCAATCTTGGGTCACTGTAACATCTGCCTTCCAGGGTCAAGTAACTCTCATGCCACAGCCTCCTGAGTAGCTGGGATTATAGGTGTTTACTACAAGCCTGGCTAATTTTTGTATTTTTAGTACAGATGGGGTTTTGCCATGTTGGCCAGGCTGACCTCAGACTCCTGGCTTCAAGTCCTCAACTGATCCGCCCACCTTGGCCTCTGAAGTGCTGGGATTACAGGTGTGACCCATTGTGCCTGGCCTAAATTATCCTTTTTAATTATAGATCTTAAAATCTTTGGTTTTTTTTTTTTTTTTTTTTTGGAGATGGAGTCTTGCTATGTTACCAGGTTGGAGCTTAAAGTCTTTATAGTCACAAATTCATATCTGAAAATGAAATTTAAAAAGAAGTGAATGAAGATGATAGTCAAACTAAAGCTTTAAAAATCGGCATCATTTTCTGTGTGTTTATACAGATAAAATACATCAAATTAATTAAAATTTGAAATTTGGTTTCTTTGTTGCTTTTTAATTAATCAAATATTTGACTTATTACTTAATCAAATATTTGATATATCTGCAGATAAAATAATGGGTATTGAGACAGGCAAGAACTTTACAAAGTTTTAAGTTTATTTTAGTAATTTTAACCACAAAATAAAATAGCTTAAACTTAACTATAGGTACTTCCGTTATTCTCTAAAAATGCATAGAAAATATATCATTAGAATTATTTGAATTAAAAGTCATAGTCTACCAGAAACATTAAAAAAATAAAAGAAGAATTCGGAGTATTTGAGAAAACAACATAGACTGATGGGAGATGAAATCCATAGTAACATAAAATGAGATAAATGATTTCCTCTTTAAAAAGTAAAACTTGCATATGAGAATAGTTGTAGTAAGAATGTTGCTAAACGTTACCTCTACAGAAGAAAGTAAAAAGTTGATGACTAGTTTACTGAAATTTATCTTTTGTGAAATTTATTCATTAAAATATGAATAGTCTGGAACAAAAATTATCCACAGATATGAGAAGTATCTGCCATTTAATGATGGAATGATAGTGTGTTACTAATTTATATATCAGTATACATGTGTGTGTATATATATATATATATATAAACGTGTGTATACATACATACAATAAAATTGGTAAATGTCTACTGAATGAATAAATGGATGAATACAGTTCAACTTACTGGAGTAAGTTCTAAAAAGTAATTATCTTTACTTTGACTGTGTAGGTTACATACAGTTTCATGCAGTATGGTGAGGGAAAACTGCCATGGTTCAGGAGACTCAAGTGTTAGTCCTAATTACCAGTAACTAGCAAACTAGTACATTCCTTGTGGTGTTTTTTTTGTGTAATTATCAAAATAAAAATGAACAACTAGAGGATCCGTTTATATACTTTTAAACAATAATCAGATATACTTTTTTATGTATTAACATTTCTTAAATCAGAGGACTTCTATAATCATATTTGGCATTATTATTTGTCAATGGGTATACATAAAATAATATTTCTTACAAATAGTGATAACTTAGACTTGATGAAATACGGCATTTTAAAATTTCTCTAAGCACTGAATTCTTATGATTCTGTACATTTAAATAATAATAAAAAAAGTTTACACGTATAGTTTACTAAAGGCATTTCGACTCAGTGTGTAATTTTATAAAAAGTTAATTTATAAAACATTCTCTTGCATGAATTTACCAAACAACAATATTAATTTTTAGGAAATTATATAACAAAGAAGCACATATTTAGATCTTCATCACACATAGCAAATCACATTAGCATGCACAGCACACTCCACTGGATATACCCATTGGTCAGATAAATTGCTGGATATATGCAGTTCCCAGTACATTAGCTCTAACATCACCAGTGTGTCACTCAAGATGGCATAATAGAATGACTTTTGCTCAAAGAGTCATAATTTTACTCTTGGTTAGGCTCTTTTGCTAAGGAAATGATTTAGATTCTATATAAAATCTTTAAAGTTTTACAGAAAAGAACTCCATGGCAACACACCGTAATCTTAACCGTATAACCAAGCCTCACAGGAAACTAGCAAAAGCTCCATAGCAAAGCAGAAACCTCAGTTTTTATTGACCACATGCCCATGTTGAAAATGCAGTCAGATACTAGCAGTTCTGTCTGGATTCAATAGTTTTGCAAGTTAATTTATATCACACCAGAATTTCATTCACCTCCACTCTATTGCTCCATAAATGTAAATTAGCAACTTTCCCTTCTCTTTCTTCTCTGTTTTCTGCTGCTGCTTCTACCAGCTAACATGATCTACATATCACAATGAAAATTAAATTAATAATCTGACTATTGTAATTAATCATATGCTTCTTGTAGTTTGACTTCTCAGGAATCAGTAACTTTCCTGGTTCAAAGAGCTTTGGCCAGGATCAGCAAGAATATGGCCAACCTTAGTATGTTTCTCAACTAAGATTATGAGCTCAGCAAGCGATCTGAGACAGGACCAAAAACTATGAGCAGCAATCTCAAATATAGTCCAATTTATAGTTTTAAATCATGTAAAGGACTGCAAATAACAATATATTAAATATCATTAGTAGCAAATTACCTGCCTTAAAACTCCACATGAAACTAGATGAGTAAAAGTCTTTGTAGACACTCAGTGTTTTCATTTTCTTTTGCTATTGTCACTCCGAAACTTAGGACCACCTTATCTCAAGATTTTCCTCTACCAAAATTCAGTCATTACATGTATCATGCTAGTTTAGTTGTTCTTAGGCTAAGCTCTTCAGCATTTCAACAAATATTTATCTTCTACACACCATAATTAATGCTAGAATTGTCAACCTTTAGTCTCTGTTACTTCTCACAGTAAGTTCTGAGTTATATATTGATTACTTCAGAGATTAAAACAGCGAGGTACGAAAGTTTAAGGGACTTGTCCGTATCTCCAAGATGACTGACATGTACATCTGCTGATTCCAACTAAAATGCTCTTTCCACTGTATCAAATAACTTCCTAAAATCTTTCCTTTTCCAGCTCTTTGTCTTTATAAATAATATGAGTCTCCCTACTTTGTCATTACATTTTTCCAGGAGTTTGCTCAATATACCTTAAATATACTGCACAGTCCAAGTTTTAGACATACATGATTACTGATATATATACCATAACCTTCTGCTGTCATTATTTTTCCAAAGTCACTTTCTTTACCTGAGATCGCCTACTGTATTTTTCCATTTCCTTGTGTATCAGTTTTAACCATTCTTTCATGCACTTCTTAGGTGTTCACTCTCTTTACAATCTCTCATAACCAGGTGATAATATTTTATTTTTTGTGGTTCCAAAATGTTTTATATGTGCGTTGCTTATGTTACTTAATACTATATTATTTAGAAAAAATTATACTTTTGACATTGATAAATTTAATCCCTTTTCTAGGGCCCATGGTCTCTAGCTCAGTATCGGGAAATTGCATAGGACTAATACATAAATAAGAGACAGAAAGTTTATCAGAAAATAAATTTATGTATTAAGACCATGAGAGATAGTGACACCTTAGATTATTTAACTTTAAAAAGTACCACCAAACTAAAGCGAGTCATAAATTATGTTGGTACGAAATGGCATATTACCATTATTATTATTCACCTATAATATCAAAAATGCTAAAAGACATTAAATTTATTTATCACCCATTGGCTCACTGTTTATCCATTCCACTTAAAACTTTATAATGAGTGATGAAAGTCAATCCATATTTTGGTTTTGTTTTATAATTGCATGGAATAAGATCTAATTTATATTTAAAAAGCCAGAAATCAACAGTCATTCTCCTCAAAACAGGATCTGTGCTTGATCCAGACAGATGTCTTGGTTTCTGAACTGCATTTTCAACATGGGCCTATGGCCAATGATAACTGAAAGGGCAATTATCAGTATTTCTGTGCTGATAACCATTGCAGATGCATTCTGCATTGTTCAAAATCTTTTCTTTTTTTTGCAATTAATATTATAATATGTAAAATTAAGTTGGACCAAATACATATTTAGGAAGTTGCAGTTTTAAAAATTTTTTAATACTCAAAAGGAAACTATTATTTAAAATCCTATGGAACTTAGGATTTTAAATAACTGGATTCAATGAAGTTTCCAATAATATTTACTTATTAAAAACATTGTTTACATAATTGTTCATACTATTCTAAAAAATGACATTTGGTACATAACTGATACCTATCTGTACATAATGTGTATGTAATTTACGACCACACAGTAAACACCTTCTCATGTTGTGTTCCATACTCCTGGAAGTTGATATTGAAATTCATTCTTGAATGCGAATTTTATTGCATACGCTGGTGGAGACAACTCGTATTATTACCTTTTCAGAGAAAAATCACATAAAACGATAAAACTGTATCCTGTATATTTATGTGAAATGATATAAATTCAGTATCTGTATCAGAATAGAATCAGAAATCTGAACAAAGTGTAGAATCATTGAAAGATGCTTTAGAAGTGAAAATTTTGCTA
Source organism: Saimiri boliviensis (assembly GCF_048565385.1). NCBI lineage: Eukaryota > Metazoa > Chordata > Mammalia > Primates > Cebidae > Saimiri > Saimiri boliviensis. The sequence goes on along the minus strand of NC_133466.1, from coordinate 31,078,187 downwards.
TGACAAGGCAAGACGGGGCTGAAATCACCCCAGCTTGCTTATAGAATAGGCACAATTAGAGTTTTTTCAAATTAAAAACCCACTCCCTGATAACAAATAAATGGAGGTGTCGAATCTCATTCTGATCGCATTCAATAATGATCTTGAATGCATGCACATGTGAAATTTACTCAGTAGGGCTCTCTGACAACTCTACGATTCAACTGTGAAATTAGAGTAGCTTGTATCTAAAGTGGAATTTCACACATACTGAACTAGCAGTATGTTCCTTTAGTTATAGAGGTTAGAAAAATAATACATAAGATTATATTTCCATTTGTTTACATGAGCCATAATGGCCTTAGCAATAGCAAATTTTCAACTTATATATTTAATACCCCAATATGGTGTGTTATTATAGTAACTAAGTATGGATTGTTGCAGTAATAAACACCTGAACCTGTAAGGAATTGCAATGTGAAAATTTACAAAATGCGCATATGAGCAATGCATTTTCTTGGGATTTCACACTTCCAGGCAGGAATTGAAGCCTAACGAACAGAAATGATATGCTGCTTATTCCCTATATAAACTGCCATCTATCTGCCAATGCCAGGCTGATAATTGTGTAGCTTGAACTATTAAATTGGAAAATAATTTTTATTGGTTCAGAAACTTCAGTTGGGAATGAACATGAAAGTGTTTCCACATGGTTTTACTTAACATATTAGAAATTCAGGCGTATTTTCCTATCTATTAAATTTATGAATTTACAATTCTGCAAGAGAATGAAGGTTGCTTCTATAAAACTGTTTCATGAAAGTCTTTTCTCTATGTCTGCATTCAATTTAAAAAGATAAAATGCATAAGAAATGACCTGAGAGTAATGAGATGAACACTTTTATTGCACAAGTCACAGGAAGGAAAAAATCACCGCCTTAATTTATGTGAATGCTACATTGAATCTAACATATGAAACTGAAAAAATCTTGAATTGTGTAAGAAAATATGCATATCTTTTCTGCATCTTTAATATGTTAATATTCATAATGAATATTCAAGAGATACAGTGTATGTTGTTCAACCATATTTGACAGTAGACATCGTGTGTGTACACGTGTGTCTGATTATTATTCTACAGAGCACATTTTAGGTAACACCATCTAATAACTTCTTCACTAGAGCAGGTAGCCTTTTGAGCTAGGCTACAGGTTTAAGATGAAAGAAGACTTCTTTCTTACTTTTTTTTCCTATAGTAAAAAGTCTCGAGCTCTATTTTTTTTTTTAATTCTATAAAGAGATCAAAGGACATGAGATGAATACATCTCCATTATTCTTATACTGTCAGTCTTAAAGTTCAAAAAAAGGAAAATAATTCCTGAGTGTGCTCAGTTTACTTATCTATAAAATAGGGTAATTCTACCTTATGTGCCTGAAAGAGGGAGCTTGATAAGATTATCCTTTGAAAAGTCCTTTTTTTCCTGGTTCACATAAAATTCTACATTTACTTTGTCACATAAATGACATGATGAAGTACCACCCCAGGGATATCACAGTCACTAGGAACTTGCTGTGCTGACATTTGCTAGATACACCAGAGATAGGAGCATAAATCTTGAGCAGTTGAGAGCTTTCTCTTTGCCTAGATTAATATTTTCTTTCTCCCCATTCTTAGTGCCCCCCTCAACACACACCCTCCAAAGCTCTGCTGTTTTGTCTGCCAAAAGTGTCTTCACACTTTGCACTCTTGAAAAAAATTTAACAAAATGTATGATGATTTAAATCCAGGATAACTTTTATTATTTAACTGCAAAGTAAATACATGTTTTATTAAGTGTGTCTTAGTTCATTTTGTGCTGCTATAACAGAATGTCACAGACTGGGTAATTTATAATAAAAACTTAAATTATTGCTTTATGGTTTGGAGAATAGAGAGCTCAAAATGGAGAGGCCAGCATCTGGCAAAGGCATTTTTGCTGCCAGATCCCGTGTAGGAAGGGCATAGAAAGGCTGGGAGAGAGCAAGACGGGATCAGATTGGTTCTTCTTTAGGTAACCCACCCCCATTATAGTAACATTATAAGATTATAGTGCTTGTAGCCTAATCACATCTTAAAGGTCCTCCTCCTTATCAAGATTGCAGTGGGGATTTAGACTTTGGAGGACACATTCAAACCACAGCAAAGTTAATCTGTACTTTGTCACAACATCACCAAATTCCAGTTCTTTGATAGAAGTTATGCAATATAGCCTCTACCCAATTAGAAGGATCTTCATATGTGTCCCACTAATACTTATTCCAAAAGTGATTGTTTTAAAGTGATTGAATTATCTGCTTTGGTATTTGCTGGGAATTATTTTTCTCTAATAATTCACCATTGTGCAATAAAGCAAATTTTCTAAGCATATGTTGAAGCTTAAGCCAATCTTACTAAGAAAGTGGTTTATGTTTTCCAAAAGAATTAAATCTGTTCATGTTACTGGGTTTTAATTTAGCAAAAGTTAAAATGTTTCCTCTCTAAGCAGTATCATATGACTTATGCAGAACTATTTACTAAAGTGCATCTTATTCTCCTTAGACTTTGAGAAAGCTCTCTATAATCCTGGATTACCATGTTCTTTGGCTTTCATGTCTGAAAAGAGTGATAGTCTTTCAGTGAAGTTAGATTGTCATTAGAAAGGTGTTAGTGTTAATTGAGGAGTAGTGCTTCTAATAAAGAAGAGATAAAGAAAACTGCTTACATAATCTTAACTTTAAGATCCCTTTTCTTTCCCCTCACCCACTTTGGAGATGGAGTCTCGCTCTGTCACCCAGGCTGTAGTGCAGTGGTTTGATAATAGCTCACTGCAACCTTGAACTCTCATGCTCAAGCAATCCTCCTGCCTCAGCCTCCTGAGTAGCTAAGACTATAGGCTTGTGCCATCTTGACTTCCCAAAGATAAGGTCACCTTTCCTGGGTGAGCCACCTCATTCATGTAAGATATTTAATTAATGGAAATCTTTCCAAAAGGATCATTGAGATGCCTGGTGATTGACTTTCACTGAGCATCACAGGCTCCTGAACTTGCAGTGAGGGTTAGGTGTAAAGAGGTAGAGAATGTCTCCTTGGGTGAGAAAGTTATCTGCTACTATCTCCTAACAACTATTTTTCTCTCACATGATTTGCTGGCTACACTTTCTGCATTTTGCTATTAATTCAATCAGGAATGACAACAAATGCTTAAAACTGTTTCTGCACACACCTAATGCCTGACATAGTGGAGCCTTGCTCATATGTCTTCAACATCAGTAAAATTGTCTGCATTTTTTTATAGATGTCTTTACTCTATCAAAAAAGGTGAAGGGGATAAAGAAGTCACATCATGTGACATTTATCTTCTTGAGCTTTTATGATATTAATTATTATTCCATTTTACCCCTGTTAAAACATCTGTGTAGCCCTAGGGCATCCTATTTTCATCAGACAGCATTACTTAGAAAAACAAATTTCTATTTTCATGGATTCCCACTATCCTAACAATTTTTTCTAGACATGCTGATGTTTATAAGGGTTTCCAGAATCCTTCCAAATCATTAAGGATTATGCTGTATCTCGAATAAGTGCCATCCTCTCTGCTCATGCCTGCCAAGTATCACATATGTTCCCACACCTAAACATCATCTCATAGTATTTTACTTATACTGAACTTTAGAATAGCTCATTACAGAATGATCTTGCAGTCAGCCTAAATTATATATATTTGGAAAATTCCTAAAACTTCGTAATATTTTTTTCATCTAAAAGTTAAAATTATAATTAACTACATCAGAATTAACAAATTAAATGTAAAAATTTGTGGAGGAAGCTAGTTCTATGTTCAATCATCTTCATTCTCATTTTCCTCCACATGTTCATATAAAATCTGCAAACTCCTTCAAACTCAATTCAAGTCCAGCTATGATTGATTGTTTCATTTATTCCTAAATCCATATTAATATCTGCCATAATTAACTGACTGTGTTTCTTACCTTAAATTCTAAACAGCTTCAGTTTTTTGTCAAAATCAAGTCAGTATTTTTTGCACAATTGTAAAATATTGCAAGATTACAGATAGCTAAGCATTCATCTTAAAGAATCAGCACTTTTTGCTATGTTAACTGCCCTTGATAAGTATTTATAAACTTAATTATTCTAAATACAACATGCCAAACATAATCTGTTTACAATGGCTGGAGGCCATCATTAAATAACCAGTTACAGTAATGTGCTGACCACGAAGTGAGACAGAATGCTGAGTGGACGTGGTCTGTAATGATGCTCTTAGAATGTGCTTCCAAAGGGAAGTTGTCATCGTCAGTGAGATTTTCAGTCATTTTTCTTTTTCTGAGAAAAGTGGAGTGTACCCTGTGCAGCAGCAGGGTGATCTAAACATTAAGCCAATCCAAAGTGCTTAACTCTCATAAATCAAAAAATGTCAGTGAATTTTTTTTAATATTCCAGCTTTTATCTTTGTCTTTCTGGAGGAACACTATACTCTTTGACTCTGCATTTAACCTTTGAACAATGTGAGTGTTATAGGCACCAACTCCCCACCCAGTCGAAAATCTACATAAAACTTTTGACTTTCTGGAAACCTAACTAATAATAGCCTACTATTGGCTGAAAGCCTTATCAATAACATTAACAGTCAACTTAACAAGTACTTTGTATATTATATGTATTATATGCTGTATTCTTGCAATAAAGCAAGCTAGAGAAAAAGTATTATCACGAAAGCCATGAGAAATTTAAAAAAGTATATTTACTATTCATTAAGTGGAAGTGGATCATAATAAAGGTCTCCATCCTCATGATCTCCATGCTGAAAAGGGCCAGGAGGAGGAGAAAGAGGCAGTGTTGGTGTTGCTCTTTCAAGAATGGCAAAGGTGGAAGAAATTGTGAATAAGTGGGCACATGTGGTTCAAACTCATGCTCATCAACAGTCAACTGTATATAATCCTAGGATGTTTCTATTTTGTTCTTAACTCTAAACTCTGCTGAGCCACACATTCAAAAATTATGCTTTATTACCACACTCTGCTTTGATTTAATGAATTCAAATCTTTTCTGCAAGTAAAGAGATACCCCCACTTTAATATCAGCATCAACTGTATAATTGCTATTTAAAATAAAGAACAAAAACCTACCTACCATCTCAAGTCTTGTAATTTTGTAATACAGGCCTATTTCTCTTTTCTTTATCAGTGAACTTACTAAATATTTTTAAAAATAATTATCACCTGTTTAATACTGAAAAACATTGCGCTTAAAACTCATCAGGATAGTTTCCCAAGGTAAAACTTCCATTTCACAGGTGAAGAAATTTGTGCAGGAAGATGTCATATAGCCAGTAAGAGGCTGAAGTGGGATTTAAGCCAGTATGGCACCTTCTTCCAAAGTTAGCAGAAGTGGTCGTGTTGAGATGCAGGGACTGTCTACTTAGTGTCTGTACTGAACAAACCATTTATTTGTAAGTAAATTGGAAATGGTAATCTCACACTGTCTGCTTTAGTGATTGAGATGGTGGCTATAGACAGCGAGAGTACGTGTATATGGTTTTCAGGACATGACTTTTATTTGACAAAGATTTTTCTCTGCATCCATCACTTTTTTTTCGGTTACCATTGCCTTCGTTGACATAGCAGTGAATTCATGATTTGTCCTCATGCACTTTCCCTGGAACTCTGCA